>NC_091930.1:14866155-15138655 GCF_041260155.1 Ptychodera flava | reverse complement strand
TACATGTAATGTTGGAGAATTTTTTCTTATATTATTGCATAACTCAATACTATTTCAAATTTTTCATACAGTGAATGCTTCAAAAGACTGGACAACATTCATCTTAGTTCAGCGTTTCTGAAATACAGGAAAGTTATTTTTTCTCTTGTAATTTTCAACCATACCGAGGTTGTACATTTCATCATATACCCATGCCCGTATTGCGATATCCTTATAACGTTAAATATAAACGTATCACGATAGATATTTCACGGTAAAATTCTTAATCTGCAGGTCAAACGTAGTCCCTTTATGCCGTCCCAAACCACTGTGACACTAACTGGCAACAAAATATATGGTAATCATTTTTTTCGTATGAGCCAACTGCCGATATAAAAAGTTACAGTGATTTGAAGCGCAGGGGAAGGTTAGGTCAATACAGGTAAAGAATAAAAAGGAATTCGGTTTAATCAGGGGTAGTTTTTTGATAATGTCAAAACGTTAAAGTGTCACGGGATTATTTCACCAAGCTATCGATTATCACACAGATATCGCGACTGTTTGTCTGTGCTTAGCAGTAACCTGTACTCTTTATTCGTTCAGTCAATTTACTCTTTTTACCATCACGTCTTCATTATCATTTGATTAAGATGAGAAGACCGATCATGATACAAAAAGGCATCAATACGAGTCTTTTTTTTCCAAGATTCTCATTATAAATGACCTGGACTCAATATCATGTGTATTTTTAAACAATTCTGAAGATAAAATGAAAATACAAACATCACTAACTTGGGTAATCACAGACATTCAGGTGAATTTGTGGACTTTCACTATCATTACAATCATGCCACGATTCAATGTGCCGGAACTCGAGTAACTTTTTGAAAGAGCTTCTTTATTGTGTCGTTGTCCGGTGTGTACCCGTCGTTGTGTATTTGCGTGCGGACAAATGAATAAATAAATAAATTATACATAATGAATAGATTTTGCTGATAACGTTGAACATGCATATAGCAAAAAAGAAAAATTGATGAGCTTAAACTTGAAGATTAAACCAACATTACTTCGATATTCGATTATCCCAAAGTAATTCAAATAGTATTATTTCCCGAATAATTGTATTCCGTTAAACTCGTATACTCACATTCTCTGTCGTGTCTTCTGCGATTTACATTCTTACAACTACAGTGGTATAAACCTAAGTCAGTGTAACATAACGATGCTGTAAAATATAGATAAACTCGCAATTAAACGCATTTAGAGACCAAACAAGCACGCACAAATATACTCTACACTCATTTATATGGTTGGCTAAGGGACGTACCATTATATTACTTGGTGATGTTAAAATGTAAGAGTGAAGAGCTATGAATACTTTCAGTTCTGTCTTAAAGTTACAAAGTAGGTCAGAATTGACCTTCGTATTTCGGTGATTTAAGTTTATGGAAAAATTCGTGATGTTTCTATTCGCACATTTGACCATCAACAGGAACACGGGGATGACTTTGATTTGAGTAACTGGATTTTGTTACCGAATAAATTGATGTTTTGGTCGGCACTGTTGCGAGACTGAAGCACAGAAATTGAAACGTCATTTATAGTATTTGAATACGTACGCAAACTTATTTGGTGCATGTTAAAGTTTGCAACAGTAACATTGTGTCGACATGGCTTCTCACGGGCAAGTGGTCAGGAAGGTATGTGTCTCTGCCCTGATTCTCTGCTGACTGATTCAGCCTAAAAATGCAAGAAAGCAAACACAAAATGTCGGTAAAATAAACATTGGTGGGTCAGATTGAAAGATGGAACCAGCAAAAGAGTTGCAATCGACTAGTGCACCACGCTGAGGTAGACTGTCAACACAGTTTCCCGCGAAAACACCAATTACGTCGCCACTGTGCCCAGTACCATGTATTATGCTTTCCCCAACCAAGCCACTAGCCAAACGCTTTAGGGCGATTATGAAAGCACGAGGCAAAATTTTTAGATGCACTTACAATGGCTGAAGCGGAGGCCGGTTGTCTATGTCGATATAGGGCCTAAGGAGATATTGAATCTATTGGTATTGGCAAGAAGTTGACTCAAAGACCCTTGAAAAACAAAGGTCTGTTGATTCTGTCAGTGCAGAGTCACAAATGCCAGCATGACTTGTTTGCTACCCCTCCAATGATGGTTCCTCGGGAAAGGTCTCTTCTGGACGCTGTGTGATGTGTACAGGACGGTGGTCCCTTGCTTGGGAAGGAAATTATTTGATTATTCAATAGAGCAATCAAATCAGTTAGATCCGTTAACATTCATTGGTATGTGGAATTCTTCAGGAGAAATACCCACTTTTTGAAAATAAAGAAAACCTGCAGTCTCCAACATCAATGGCCTTCACAGAAGAGTGTTTGGAGTGTTTCGTCTCTCATACGAAGTGGTTGTTCTTTGAGCTGGGAAAAGACAATTTTCCTTATGGCCCGGATGTGACACTCCCGTACTTCTCCAAAATGGGAACCTGCAGAGGGTTGAATTGCCATATGATGTCTTGTTGATGGAGAGTTTTGGCTATCTTCTCTTGGTTCCATTTCCTAACACTTTACTTCAGCTCTTTGTCGGCTTCGATGAAGTTCGAGCGGTCCCGATGTCTGATCTCATGGATCTAACTTGGCCTCTTCATAAATCTTCTAATGGTGTTGATGCACGAATCTGTATCTCATTAGCAGGCTACTCTAAAATAATCGCAATCACACCAATCCATAATCCAATGACAGTAGGTCGGAATTCGGAAGACAATAGTTGTAAACATAGACACAAAACAGCACAGAACAGACAGCAAATAGACGGCACACAAACAAAGTCACATTCATGAAAGAAAGATATATGGACCTCTGGCCAGAAGACCAAGAAGTGATGTCAGGTGTTTCGAAAATAGTAAGCGCATCCTGCCCCACATGTGGCACCCGCCATATATCAATCTATAAGTCAGATAGGTAGTGGTCACTAACTAAGGCCCAATGTCACCGATGCCATCAGTGATCATTTGTCGAAGAGAGATATTGTATTTATCTACCAGCTTACGATACCTGCCAAAAAAGCGTTTGAATGTAGAGAAAAGTCTTGCTCTGGTGTAACCTTGATTTAATAGTTTGTAAGAGAGATGGCCATGTCTCTCTACAAAATCACCATATGAACTGCATGCTCTAGCATATCGAATAAGCTGGGAAATGTATACCCCATAAGCTGGTGAGAGTGGAATATTACTTATGAGGTGTGGAAAATTGATGATACTAAAGTTGAAATCATCTCTCTTGTCATATAGCCTAGTAGAAAGGTGACCATTAGAGTCAAATTCAAGTAAAATGTCCAGACATGAAGCAGAAAAGGTCGTTTCTGTAGTTTCTTTAATCTCCAATTCTGGAGGATAAATCATAGCGAGATATTTACTGAATTCAGAGTTATTCATAGAAATAACATCGTCTATGTATCTATATGTTAGATTGAAAGTTCGAGCTACAGAGACCTTTTTCTGTTTAATTAAGTTCTGGATAAATTCTGCCTCATATGAGAACAGAAATAAGTCTGCAAGCAAGGGAGCATAGTTAGTGCCCATAGGAATTCTTATACACTGTTGGAAAATGTGACCTCCAAATTCTACAAATATGTTGTCGATGAGGAAATCAAGCATACTGGTAATGTCTTTCTCGGTATAAAACACTTTAGCGTTAGTAGTATTTTAACAAAATATGTAGAATTATACCCAAATACCACATATTTGTAACGGCTTGAACCGTTTTTGTAGAAAAATGCTTGGTTGATGATGCTTTTCAAGCGTTCTTTCAATTTATTATGTGGTATTGTGGTATACAATGTGGAAAAATCGAAAGTTTTAATAGATGTTATTTTTGAAACAGATCTTGATTTCAAATTTTCCAAGAGTTCCTTCGAATTTTTTAATATCCACATTTGATTTATACCACTTCGAGAAAAGACAACATCACAGTATGCTTGAAGTCCCCGTTTAACAGTACAGAGAACAGAAGTCAGTATCTTCGATAACTCTGTAGTTGAACATTTTGAAGATCCTGCGATAAACCTAGCTTTGTAAGGTGTTTTGTGGAGCTTTGGTATCCAGTATAAGCTAGGCAACTTATTATGGTCATCCTTTATTGTAACATTAAAATTATCCATGAATGACTTATGGTTTGCCAAAATTTCAGATTTGCTGAACATTGATTGTCTGTAAGTGGAGTTGGTGGAGGTCTTAGTTACACCAAGTTCGTCTATAAGACATTCAAAATAATACTTCTTACAGACAAATACAATGTTATTGGCAGCTTTATCAGCAGGAACGACAACATATTTGTCATGGATATCATTCAAACACTTAACAGCATCAGGATCTTTAAATACCGCACAAGTTGCCATGCATGTGAAGATCACTCCATACCTCTGCTCAGTTACACACTACAGACACATTTGACCTGCATTAGTCCGAAGTAATATACACATGTGCAAGTGCAAAGTGGCTCTTCAGGGGTAACGTTGTCCTCGGGTACGTCTGACATTTTCTGCTCACAAACTTTCGCTCTATATTTTCGACAGATGACACATCTGGCTTCGACGTTGCGGATTGCTGTAGGCGCCTGTAGAATCCAATATTTCTCTCTTAGCTTTGCCAGCATCGAGTTCCTTCAAGGTCTCTGACTCCTTTGTGGGTTTCTTGGAGTATGATTGTTGGCACTGGTGAGTGACAGACACTTTTGTTGCTCAGGAACTTAACAGTGTCATCTTGACTGGCTGCAATCAATCATTCACAACTTTCGAAAAAAAAAGATCGCTATTTTGGCAGTACAGGCACGGTCTCTGCTAAGCCTTGTGTGGTTTGGAGATCGAAGTTTTGCTCTTCTTGCTCCCTTGGTTTGTCTTCTTATTGATGCTGGTAACACTGTGGCGAAATATTGTTCCCCTTTATATGTGGCTTTCTTCTTTTTCACCAGATTATGGAGACTAGCCCATTAAGACAACGGGGACGTTATTTTCTTACATCGATTCGAGAAGATTGTGACTTTGTCTTATGAGATAACGCTTTATTTGTCTGCCTTTATTGGAGGACAGTCTAAACCTTCCTCGGGTAGGCGTTTGATATATAGTGTGGATCACCATAGCGCTCTTCCAGCTCCTCCATGGCACCTTGATACACAGGCAATCTGTTGTTCTGAATTGGTAGTCTGAATAAACTAAGCAGCTTATATGTAAATACAAACTTTGATGATAACTTTGATGATAACTGTGTAAGAAATTTATAACAGAACGCAATTCAGTTTGAAATGCAAACTTACCTACAAAAACAGATCAAGAGACCACGTCGACCGCATTCTTTCGATGCTAAACACTACGGTGGATCAACGCACGCATATGTACGTGTACGTAGACTCGCGCGACCTGCGCTGTGCCATTTCACATAATGATATATACATAAGGGTGGGCACATCATTTCTGGACAATATTATTTACCGATGAAGTGAGTCCAATTCCGTCGCGAAAACGACGTTTGAAATTTGAAATAGCATCGTAGCAAACATCACGTGATGAAAATGACGGACATGACATGACCGAGAATAAATGCAATTACAAATTGCCATTAAGCGGTAGCGACTTTGGATGTTCGAATGTCGCAAAATATGCTTATATAGCAAGTGCTGCTGTGTGGTCTCGTCATGCGAAGAAGAGAGGATATAGTTTTTTATTTATCTTTGTAGTAAAAACCTTCCAATATAATATTTCAAGGAAGATTTTTTTCAGTTTTAGTGAAAACCTTTCTAGAGAACCTTAATTTTATTTTCAAATGTGCATTTCTTATTTACACTGTTTGGTCGTACTGGACGTGAACAAGCCAGGCAGTAAAGGTTTACATTTCCACATTTTAACTTTGTTTTTATTGTATATTTTACGTTCTATCGTCGGCGTGTTACATTGCAAAACAAAAAAATTGTTTACCTTTTGCGGACGTTTTAGAGGGTAAAAGTATCTGTCCCCCTGTTCCCCCTTTTGTAACGAACATCGTCAGGTTCCATGCTCACATGAGCGTACCCTTGTATATTTAATATTTCTGAGGTGGGACACCACATGCAGCCAAAGACAGTTCAGAGGCGCTCGCGTGCATGGCTGCCGTCGCGTGCACGTTCCATCCCGGCCACCGTGTTCATGTACACGCCAGTCATAGCAACGTACCATCGTCATTCTCCGCCTCACTTTGAATATGCACTCCATAATAGGCCAAACCCGGAATTCGAATCGACGGCTGTACAAACAAGGCCATGTGCGCAAACGCCCATAGACATACGTGTTTTCCATTCGCGTTAGTACACATGTGGGCTTGTTCGTACCAGCATCACATGATTATTTTGGCGTATTGAGTCCGTAGAACACATTGCGTCCTTTTTATTCCGGAGTAGAACCATTGCAGTATATATACGTGCTGGTAAGAACTCTGCCATTCATGCCGCAGTTCAGAATGCCCGGGTGTGAGAGAAAGAATAATAGAATTGTGGACCAGCGGAATGTGACTGTTTTTATTCCCTTTTGTATTAATGAAACCTCATTTCTATTGAGACTTTTATTTTTTTAAATCATGATGTAAGTTTTCTCGCGGCAAAACAGAAACTAAAATACGAAATCATGTTTACACGCTTATACATCATCTTTTAAGAACAAAGGAATGCCGGTGCTTGATATTCTTCACTTGCATCTCTTGGAGTAGTTCATGTCTTCCAGATTGAGAATAACTAATTCTCTGGAAACGATTAACCGAAATAAATCAGACAAAGGATACAGGAAGTGAGAACAACATTATCTGCGACGACTCACTGGTCAAAGGTCAACTTGGAGAGGGGTTTAATGGGAGTCATCCCAGTAAATGCCCTCTGATAAACGTTTAATTTTGCTTACAAGATCTAATTTGCATAACACAGCCTGGGCTTACCGAATGTGAACAATTGATGCTTTGAAACAATCACTAAACTCAAAGTTGAATAAAAATACAATTACTAAAGACTTCTTTAACTGAAAAGTCTCAAATAAAGATGCTATCAATGTACCCAGAGTTTTTAAGATGATCATTGTCACTAACAGTCCTCAGCATGTATAGGTCTTACACAATGGAACAAGGTTTGAAGTTCCTTTGATACTTCATTCAGTAATAAGCTTACTTAAATACAAAAGACTCAACTCACGATTATTTATGTAGGGTGTATACGACTATGGCATCAAACAGGCTCAAGCCTTTTTCTCAAGTGTCGTTACAAGCAATTCCGATGTGAACTATAAGCTTGTCCTTGCGAACGATGTAACTCAATTGTCATTCGCTCATTAATTGAAGTGAATGAAAACAAACATGACAGCTTTTCCCCAAAAAGATTAAAAGGCTAGGGCGTAAGTTATAAACTTCAATAAAACTATTAACATATAAAAGTAGTCAACATTCTCTGTGGAATAAAAATACTAGACATTTGGGCTCAAAGGCATGGCAGAGTTATAGCCTGTTGAAACTTCTGAAAAACTGACCAAATAAGAAGAAGTTGGGAGTCCTTAGTGTATTTACCATGGTAGAGGTCCCCTAGCTTTTAATACATGTTTGAAAAGGGAAAGTCATTTTGTGCTGTTTTTCAGGGAAGTTTGGCAAGGCAGTGCTTGCATTTATAACGGGTGACTGCTATTGTAAATGCATTTTCAGATTCTTTGAGTGTCAAAGAGGTGTCAAAAGTGAGAGTAACCAAAAAGACTGCTCTATGACTTCAAAAGAGGGGTGCAAATATGGCTTGTTTTCAACATTTTTGACAGAGTAAGTTTTCCTACATAATTTTATGCCAACTGAATCCAACCTATGAAATGAGATATGCACATGGAATTTTTACAGCCTATTAACGAGGCTACAGAAAAAATGACTTTTCACAATTTTCCTGTATTTGAAAGTACTTCTTGAAAAATCATATTTTGAAATTTGAAAGAATGTTTTATAATTTTTTGATATGTCAACCCACGTAAAATCATAAAAACCAATTTTAAAAGCTAAAATGTGAACAACACCAACATTTTAATCTTGGGTTAAAATTTTTAATTAAAATTGAATGAATATTCGGAAAAACGTGATTTTTGAGCAAAATATGCTGTGTTGGGTGCAGCGACCCCTTAAAGCAATTTCTCTCAAGGTAGTTTCCTGTACGATCCAAGTTAAGCATTACTATGTTTGCATTTTTTCGTAACCTTTAGTTCAGGATGGTCCTACTTATATTTGTAAATCACAAATTCCCCTGGACCTGGTCATGACACTATTTCCTTCAATGGAAATGATTTTAGGCCGGTTTAATTTTATATTGTTTATTTCCGCTGTATTTAGTTTTAAGCATTCATAAATTTGTTTTTTTTAAAATCACTGACTTTATCTTCTTTATCCTGACATAACAATTGTGAGAACCAATTGTAAATTATAAACAAACACACTACCTTTAGAAATGTAGAGGTTAACTGGTTCAGATATTTTCCTGCTGTCTTCACCAACGCCCATCTCAATGCAGTAGTACGACCCGGTGTCGAGCAGGCCGACTCGGGAAATTTGTAAATCGAACACACCAATGGAATGGTTACCAACAATGTCAAACCTTGTCTTCCATGTGTCGAACCTTTTAACAGTGTCATCAGTGGAAAGCTTTAAACCATTCTTTTTCCAGTGAAGAACGCCAACTTTGTTATCCACAGTGCATGGTAGCACCACGGTTTCACCTTTGAAGGCATATTTGTCCTCAGGTACAATGTGGAGCGATTGCAGTGGTTTAGGCGAGACAGGAGTTGCTGACTTTTGCGTTAAGCCTAATAAATTAAGAGACTGGACTGATATAGCAAAGCGAATCCAACATTCAATTTATATTATTTATCAAATCAAAAAATTGGATTACACATCGCGATGAAAACACATTTCACTTTAACGATGCTAATCTCGTTGTCATAATATGTATGGTCATAAAATGTAAAGGGCAGGAATATTGTTCAACAAGAATGGCCTATTCTTTTCTTGTTTAAAGATGATAAAAAAGTCATTCGCACAGAGATAGAACATTTGTTCGATATTGATGGCAGAATACTGACAAATTATTCGACATCTGTGAAAACAGCCAAATTGCTTAACATGGAATTGCGTGAGTCAGATGGATAACACAGTGAATACATTGGGTAAAGCAAGCACATTTTCATTCACCTTAAATCTCCTTCATCATGAATTGCAAAGTGTTTGTCTTTGATTCAAGAAAACGTGACAACAATCTAGACAGAGATAAAAATACTTTTAACATTACCTTGATAGTTTCATCAATTTCAGTTTCCGATTTTCAAAACAGGCCTCTTATTTTAACTTATGAAAATGCAATATATCGCTGATATTAGTACTGACCTTGGCAATGAAATATGAAAAGAAGAAGAAAGATGACGCACAGAGCTGCAACTCCAGGTCTTTCCACCATGACTAGGCATGAACCATGTCTCCGCGAATGCAAAAATGGAGTTTTATGTCTGCACCAAGTAGCTCACTGTCACGTATGTGATTGGTCCCGAGAATTATGGAAAACATTGTCAATGAAATGGTCTAACTGTTGCTACATCGGTCTATGTCGTCATGGCGACTGTAGGTTATACATAGCTTATCATTGCATTAGGGAAAGTATAGATCATGGAAATTCTAAACATAAATTATTCACAATTCAAGTGAATTATAAGAAGAGTCATTAATTCCCCAAATGTATATTCTCGGTGGTTTTAGGCCGTGTGAAATTTCAGTTGCTGCTAATGTACTAACATGGTTCCACGGCTACCATGCATGTTTTTGAATGTTGTCGACAAAGTCATTCCACATAGGACTGGTCTCTATCGACATTCGAATGACGCAGGATGACAGAGCCACGTGTTTGATTTCACGCGTCAGTGTAAAGGCAAACAAGGAGAAACGTTGATACATCTTCTTCATAAGCATTCTGCTAAAGAATCAGAGTTCAAAATATTAAACAGTTGTGGCGCTGAGTAGAACCGGAAATATGGCATTGTTATAGATCCACGTACCTAAGGCGCGGTGACAAAGCAGTATCAAATCAGCCTAAAATATCTTTATCGATTTATAGAATTAGAATCTTGTTATATCCTTTAAAAAGTGTTAAATAAAAACTAAGAGCAAAAAACCGTATTATAATTATAATTATTCCATTAAAATATGCCAAAATCCCTAAAATTCAATTGCCATGGAGATATTATTGTACTATGATTAATGCTTAAATTATTACTGGGTATATGGTATAATTATTGGCATTTGAGGTCAGGGAAGTGACATGAGCACTTGGCAGGATGTAAGGTCATGTGAATTTTGGTCTCTCAGCACTCAAAATAAGCAATAAGCAACAAACAAGGTGTGGGGAAATAGCATAAAAACAAAAGTGGTTTCCTACGGTACGATCACGCCTGCTTTTATCACACACAAAGCAGCCATGTCCAAAGTTAAACCAATTTATATAACGTTTTAAGTCACCAAATACGTCCCAGGAGTACCTTTATACTCTCACCGTTGGTGAAAATGGCAGTCAAGCTTTCATTCTGTATTAGCTGGAAATTAAATAAGAATATTACGAATTTTTGGCCTTCGTCTAAAAACGTATAGCTTATTTTCATGATAAAAGACACAAAGAAAGAAATCTATCGTTCAATTACGCTGACGAAAAAGATTAAAGAAATTAGCTCTCATATAAAAACATATAATAATCGCACCGTAAATAAAACAAAAATGATTGGAAACATGACGCTCACAGATGGTGAATCACCATGAGTGTGCTGAAAAAAAGTTACTTCTGAAATGTCTTTGTAATAGTTTTTGAGTTAGAGAGGTGCACAGACATAATTTTTATGACATATTGAAGTTAGTTGGTACTGACCCTCTTCTGTTTATTCATAAAATGTAACAAATTTCAGATCAAAAATGTATGCTGGCAATCTAAATTTGGCAATACAAAAGTTAGTGAGCCTATTCTTATAAGGACCCGAAGGCATTGAACTTGTGCATACTTTATGTTTACCTTACAGTGTTGACATGCCACCCATGATTGATTCTCTCTATCACTCAAAAACTCAAAACAGTCAAACGATTCGACCATAGGTCAGCATCACCACAAGGTTTGGATGAACGTTCGCACGGAAATCACATACTACATCAAGGTTAGGTAAAGGTGCATCACACCCACAAAAATGGAAACCCATGGTGTGCCATTGACGTCGAGCATATATTCTTCCAAAGGGAGGGTCGGCTTTTTCTGTTTTCAACACATGGAATGTAGGGCGACAAACAGATCAAATTCTAATTCAGATACAGAGTCTTAAAATTTCATGTAGCACCTCATGATGATGTAATATCCGCCGATTTAACTCTACATACATCTTACAAGCACCTATCACTTATCACCATTTCTGTTATCACGTGTTTGCAATTGTCAGTTTGGACCGAGGTTGGTAGTAATTGTTTTAATCAGGCAGGAGGTTGCTAACTTAAGTCAGTGGACTGCAGGTGAACTACAGTAACTGTTCAGTTAATATGTTTATTTCCAAGTCGACGGCGATTGGTTATTAATCAAGGCTTTTAAGTTTGAACAATAATATCTGTTATGTACATATTTTCACGAGGAATTCCATATCATACAACAACTCACATTCAATCTTGATATCTATATTGGATATACATACAGTACCATTTCTGTGATATCCAATATTACATCTTATTGCCGGAATACATTGGTTCATGTCTCCGAGAGCAGGTGACAATTTGCTAGACGCCAGGGGGCATATTGTCTGTTGCCGCGAGTGCACATAGCCCATATATTTAGATATTTTAATAACATGCCTATTCAGAGTTAACGCTCTATGACATTTAGTTACATTCAGGGCATTCTCAAACAATTTTGCCATCACCGACGAGAACAGCCTATTTATCCAATCACGCACAGGTTTAGTAGTGAAAGGTGTCCAAAAACATTGACTGATCCACAATTTTTAGATAAAAGATCGAGGACAGTAGTCTTAGTGGATGTCACTCTGATAATGGCAACCGGGCCTGTTTCTGTGTAGGGAAAATTTGAAAGAAGACAGCGGCATATTTAGTCACTTTAACATCTCTGACGTCATAACAACTCCATAGAAGCCACCTGTAAGTTTTTTCTTCTCAATAGTACATTAGGGCTTGAAAGTGCGATATTGGCAATCAAATATACTCATCAACAATTCAACAAAAATAGTCAAAATTCATTATTCCATGGTTAATTGCGAAAAAGACAGATACAAAACAGACAGACCAAGTCAGCAAAGTACCGGTAAACACAACAAACTCACATCAGTTAAAAAATACGCAATAATCATAATTAACTTTTAAATTTTATTCCGCTTCTAAACATGTATGTCACAGTTACAACCTTGGCTTTTTGTGTTTTTGCTGCATTACTTCAAGTATTAAGCAGCAGTAATATATATATATATATATATATAATATATATATATATATATATATATATATATATATATATATATATATATATATATAAATAGAGAGAGAGAGAGAGTGAGACAGACAGACAGACAGACAGACAGACAGACAGACAGACAGACAGAGACAGAGACAGAGATAGAGACATAGACACAGAGAGAAATTGTTTTCGGTTTCGATGTACCAGCAATGTTGTTGGCCTATTTAGTAAAAGCAATAGCATGTAAATCTGTCTCACAAACAGAACATCAATATATTAAAATAATAATCAATTTTCATTTATATGTCAGACTTGCACTTCATGGCATACTCAATATTTACAAATCTTACTTGTTGAAGTAACGGTCAAGAATACAAATACTGACAAAAACACTTTTTATACAATGTACATGAAACTATATAGTGATATACTTAGGACATGGGTACAGAACGCCTTCAAACATACTCAGGTAGCAGTTGGAGCTGTAATTTCCTTGCTATTCACATATATAAACAGATAAAACGTGATAACCTATTCTGTAACACACTTGGACGAAACCTATTTGATGAAAAAGTAGATGGTATGTAAAGCAAAACAGATATCAACCGGAGATTTCACTCGTCTTTTCCTTCTTATCCCTTAGAGGTCCTCTAATCTAAACAGCTGTTTTCGTTGGCTTACGAGCCAAGAAACCCATCGTTTAGTGCTTTCAGACGATGCACATGCTTTCGGTAAAGAAAGGTACGATTTTATCTTCACTGCGAGTATATTTGGAAAAATAAATCATACACCACTGGCTCATGCTATTAAAGTTGAAATGTTGGTAACTAAATTTAATTTATACACTGTATAATACATCATTGAAGGTATAATGAAATATGTAGTCATGACAGATACGCTTTCAAGTCATTGCAATGAAAATCAATTCTCATTTGTCATTGAAATGTTGTAAATTGCCTTGACGGCACCAAACTGTTTCTAACACAGAACGTTAGGCTTTAGTATGCGTGCTTGTGTCACCATGTCTTTGGTCTACTGATTTGGAGTTCTGTTCGGGTAGAACAAGTTAAATATTAAAAAAAAACATTACTTAATTAAGGGGTCACAATAATTTTTTTAGAAAGGCGGAACGATTGCTACACTATCAGAACCACGACTACAACCATTAAATTTTTGCTTTTAAAATTGTGTGTTCTTTACCTGCCCATGTATTCATCGAGTGTACTACTAAGTGTAATCAACATTGGAACAGGGCGATCAATTCTAAAGAGGTCGTCGGCTCTGGAGAATAATGAGCCAATCGTCCACGTTTCGATAATGATGACCACATCAAGTCTAAACGAATATTCATTGTTATACTCAATGCATTTTATTCCAGACGGATTAAAACAAAGTTTTCGTTATATCCGTCGTCAATTATTTGCGAATTGGTCGAAAAATGAAGCACTGCTACGTGGATGTCAAAGGCCCAGTAGTTGTAACTTTCGATCATTTTTTTTGTTTCATGTCAACTATAGCTTCATGTTAACTACAGGTTTTTTTTCTACTCCAAGACATATGTCTAGATAGCTTGTTAGCTAGATAGCTTGTTAACTCGGCCTGCTTGTGTGTATAACGTTTTTTTTCTTCATGGGAATGTGTTCATTTGTGTGCCGATGTGTGTTCATGTGTTCCTGCTCAGCAATGGTTTACCGATACGGTGGCAGTTTGCCGTGAAGGCATCACACGGTTTGTCATCATACCAAAACTTGATCCTACTGTAAAGCTTCTACTGTGCTCTCGCGCCTTTAAGAAAGTTATCTTCTTTCGAGCAAGCCGAGAACGCACCTGCAAGGCAAAAATGTAAGTTTACAATTTATAACATGTATCTTAACTTGACATGCAAGTAAAGTAATTGTATGAAGACGCAGAAGAGGGAGAATAAAAGTAAGAAAACAATGATAACGACGGTGATAAAGTCTCAGTGCAGTGGGATCTCTTTATTATTGAACTGCATCGGAATTCAGTGTAAATATGAAAGCAAATCCGTGTACTGGTGAAGCAATCAGCACGCAAAACAATTACAATTATTTCTGAAGTTGAACAGCCTAAACAAAAGACTTAATTGAAATACCTTCTTACCTGAAAAAATATTTATCATACCATTGTCAATAACATGAAATTGTGAATCCAAGAAGTCTGCAATCACTATCTATAAATGGGAAGTCCAGTAATGTATATTAATAACAGACTTTGCTTAACTCCTTGATCTCCTTAACTTATGTGATTTAAAAAAATTGTCAATGTTGATGGGCCGTTCATTCAAGAGTGCATGCCTTTGTGAAAGAGGTAGGGGTTGTGTACAGCAAACCGCATAATTATACTTAGCGATATTCCTTCGAACAAAGACGTTTTATGCCATTTCTAAAATCACTCAAATTCCACGGAAAATTAGTTATTGATAATGTGATCTCCTTATAGCAAAAAGATCATCTTTTCCAAGTGAAATCGTAAATTTACATTTAGAAAATAAGTGATGCAAAGATTCATTTGCGTACAGTTTTGAATTGAAAGGCTCTTTACTTACTATCTATTGTAAGCTTGAAAGTAAGTTCTTAAAAATGCTTCCATTTATCATTACGAATCCTTAATATCTCTTAAAGTTTTGATTTGCTTTTTGTAGAACAAATACTATTCAATTAAGATCCTATTTAACCTTTCTTTCGTCGTGAATTCCAATGGATAAATCTTATCATGAAACCGAAATCATATATCATTAACATCTCGATATTGAGCTCAGTTTTTAAGGTTATCTGGAATTGACAAAGTCAAACCGCCAAAGTTGAAAGCACTCATAACTTTGTAAGGGAAATCAAGATTGACTGTATCAAAATCCTTCTCAAAGTCACACTTTGTCCTCACCTCTTTACTGGTCCAACAGTAGAAGATGAATGTGAAGAAACCCCGGAGTGAGTTGAGAACTGCAAATACGTACTCAAAGAAGATGGTGTATCGGTCAACAGACAGCAAACCAAACAGCCAAGTCATGCCAAGCAATGGCAATAAAAGAATGGCAGCTTTCAGACTTGATCTGTGAACATGTTCACATATATGCATGAACAATTTGAGTTACACCTGCATATTGTTTCACGCGAATCATAATAACATTTAAACATTAATGTAAGTTTCGCTCATTTCAAAATGTGTATATAGAAATCCGGAAGTGTGATTGATATATCGCTTATATATATATATATATATATATATATATATATATATATATATATATATATATATATATAATCCCATGGTATTTTTCCTCTGTTTGACGTCATCGCATACGAGTGTTTTTTTTCGCGGAGCCGTACAATTTCGAGCCGAAGGCGAGAAGTTGTGCGGCTCCGCGAAAAACACGAGTATACGATGACGTCAAACAGAGAAAAATTCCATGGGATTATATATTTATCACATGAACAGTCTTCTTATTTTTCTTTGATGTGGATGGATCAAAATTATTGTAACAAATTGCATGGTTTTTATCGCGATTTTGTGTTTTTCCTTACGCGGATTACTTTCATTTATTGAGTAAAGCGGCCCGTCACCCAGGAGATGTGCGAATGTTTGCAGGCATACTTTCATTCATAAATCCGATTAAGCTGAACTTTTGATACATGAAATAGTATCTCCACCAATCAGAGATACTGATTCGGTCACGTGCGCATGCCATCATTGTCTTGCGCTGGACCGATGCCGAGACAAGTCTACCATCGGCGGACATGATTTCACCGCGCTAGCGACGGATAACCATAGTATTTTGAGTTATTTAGAATATATATGAAACTAATGCAACGACACGATCGAAACAGTAGTTATCATTCTTAGAGATGCTGTGGATTTTAAAATATCACAAGTTTACGACCTTGGCGAGCCCGAAAGTTTCAGATCGATGACACATAGAGTGTACGCTTGTAAGTTATACAGTTGGCACTGCCGTCACCGGTCTTCGCCGGTGGCCATCTCGGTCGTCAATTTTTCGTCATACGGACTTTGATGTTTGCTGTGACACATATATAGCCCGTAGGTACATCCAAATTTTGTTACTTGACGGTTACTCTGTTCTGTTGTGAGTGTTGTCCGTCAACTTTCGAAATACATCGGATTACTACGGCGCTGCACTTTAGGTCGACAGCTTATGTTTTAACTATTAGCCTAACGCTGCAGGTTTTATCCGATCGAGAAACGACGGAATAATTTGTGTGTGATAAAGGAAATTTATCGTTGTTCGTAAAATGAATTTATGCTTGTGCCTTCTATGTCGCTTTCCGAAGATTATACGGTACTCATTTATTAAGTTGAACTTTCGTTGAGGTGTATATTTCGGGTTTATCGCCAACCTCGATCGCCAGGTACGACGTCGCTTGGCGATCGCCAGGTACGTCGACGTCCACTTTGAGCCTTACGACTGGAGCCGTTACGTTACTGAGCCATTATAACGATCGACGGTATCCTCATTCGATTCTTGGGAATAGTTAAAGCTTTAGCGACTCGAAATGTCGTTGGACATGCCTTCTATATTTCCATATCTTGATTTATCGGGTCACCTTTTTGTCAAAATGCATGAGAGCACGGCATCGATCACGACAAATCGGTCTGTGTGGCAACGTGCATGTACGACCGGTACCATTGCAGGAAAAAAAGTTCCGGTTGATGACGTACAACAGCGGTAATATGGATTTCTTATCTGTGCTGGTGTACGTCACACAGGTGGAGAGGCCAGTTCATGTGATAAATACATATATACATGAGTCTGCCTGACTCCGATGGTGATAGCATATTCTAGATATAGGAATGTGTGTGAACTGAATGCATTTGTTACCTGATATTCTTATACTTGTCTTCAGTTTTGTTTGTGATTCGCCGGCAAATCACTCGGAGTGTTATGCCCAGGATCACCAAATTGAAAAGGATAACAGCCAGCATTGGTCCAACGAATGCAAAAATCATACCACTTCCCACCGACAACCAGCAGCTGTGCGTTGAATTTTCAATTCAGAGAATCATGAATATCAATTATACGTTTGACAACATTAATAAGAAAACAAGTGTAAAATTTAAAACGAAAACAAACTATTGCTACATGAGAATTTAATACCGCACCGCACATATGAAATAAAAACCAAAATTCATCACATGACTGACATTAAATTTTTAAGACAAGAGATTAACCTCCTTTGCCATTTTCCGTTTCCGATAATCTTACAATTGTACTAGTTTGTTATAGGTTCAACGAAAGTGGCAAATCGTGTTCGGCGGATGCCATACTTAAGTTTCTAGAAAGAAGATCTTTAAGAGTGAATAATTTTGCACGAAGTTCACAAGAATGGTGATTATGATACCAGAATGAAGCAAATTGCAAATTCACAAGTGGAGCATGGTGAGCTCAAGATTTTGGCATGGTGCTGTGCTCCTTAGTAAGTTTACCCGCCATCTCTTTGTTGAATGATGCATGATGTAATGTGCTTCCGACCCTTTCGATAATTATGAGAATTGAAAAATATCATATAATTTTATGAGAGGTCACTCATAAATATAAATGGCAATTTGTCGACGCTCTCATATCAAGTAGTTTCCTAGAAACAAATGTTTCGATTCGCGTCTGATAAATACAAACAACGGAATACTTACTTATCATCAGTACCGTAATAAGCATGTCCAAAGCCGACTGAGATTGCCACAAGCACCAAAGGGACACCTGTGTCGATACAAATAACATTTTTGTCCACATACATATTTGCCACAGAGACTGAACGTGCTGATAGCACATTCATGGAGCAATGATTTTAAATGTAGGATAGGTAAGAACATTTGGAGACTTGGCATGTGCAAATCAGATTAGAGGTTGGTTTCTCAAATAGACATACCAAATAACTCAGTTACTCATGATCCGTAAATGGACTTACCCCAGCCGATTAAATAGTAAGCCAAGAATCGTCTCCTCAGAGCTTTATTTAATACCACGACCAGTTGAAAATAGAGGTGAATGCCCTCGACCAACATCCAACAGAATACAGACGTAAAGAAATAGTGAAGAAGAGCGGCGACTGCAGTGCAAGCAATCTGGCGTGATAGGCAAGGAGAAATAGGCTTCAGATCAGTTTCATATTGCTACATTTGCTACCCTATATTTTCTTAGCAAGGTAGCTCTCAAAAACATCTGGAATGGTACCTTTCTAGAGGGCAGACCAATATGTACTCGTAGAATGACTAAGTAAACTAATATTGTATAACCGTTCATTTTGTACAAATACCTGAGTAGTTCGAAAAATATAAGAATACGTGCATAGTAAAAGTGGTAAGCGGGATAAAATGACTTTGTACAGGCGATTTTCGACGTATTATCTTATGGAAGAATAACGTTTTGATATGACATACTTTATACAAGCAATGACTGTTTCAAACAAGTTTTTCTTGAAGTCAATTATCATTCAATAGTGAAGTCTAAAAGGACAATTATTACCTTGTTACTTGTATGTTTCATGCCGCCAGAAATATAATTTGTCCTATACCAATGGCAAGGCATAAGTTAATCTGGATAATGCGCTCTAGCGTATGCAACCTCGAATATGAAATATCAGAGAGGTCCCTTATATAGACAATTAACTATACAGATCTATGATAAACTGTACGTGAAATAAAATCTTTAGATTTAATTTGGAAGATCAGGTCGTAAAATGTATACAAACGTATATCTCATTCAAACGCTTATGTTACACCCTTTATTAACAACAGGTATCGGACAAATGATGGCATTGTCTCAAGGTAAAGTGCACCTTTGGACATTAATTTTCCCCATACTTTTCTGGTGTGGGCTAATTTCAATGCCCTTGGGGCTAAAAATACGACCAATCATCTGGGTTTCGAAAACATCTCTTTTTCATATAGGGTTAAAAAAGGGATGAGGCCATTTAGAATCTTGAATATCGATCCATCTTAGGTAATTTCTATCTCCCGTAAATCATCTGTACGACGACCCCTGATTTGTCATCTTCAGCTTGAAAAGGCCCGGTTGAAAGTTATCGTTAGGCAAATTAAGCAAAAGCTTAAGTTTTGCAGCTTCGTGCAGCATACACGCTGAAAGATAAATCGAATTTGATATTCAAAAGTTTATGAAAGAGGCAAATTATTTTAATTTCGATATAATTGATATATAGATATATCGATATATAGATATAAAGATTAACAATTTTCATATTGTCAGAATGGTTTTAAGTTAATTTATTTTGTTCAGTGATAAAGCTATAAAACAAGTTGTACCTGGCATATCAGTCACGCCGCTCCGTACGCACGGCAGTCTTGTCAATTAGCCAACACGGGGATTATATTATTACCTCGTTAACTTTTTGATTCAAAATTGAATTTATGTTTGACAGGACAATGAAAGACATACCAGATATGTGAGTTTACTGTACACACGATGCCTTACCCAATGTGGTAATTGTCATTCTTTTGCAATTCGACGAGCACACGTAAAGACACCTATCCGAGCAAAGCAAATGCTAGAATCATCAAGACGACAGAGAATAAAGAAATGCCACAGCCAATCACACTGATTAATTTCAATGACGTCACATGAATTGTTGATACCTACAAATCAAAATGCACATTATACGAATACATAAGCAGGGCATTAGGGGCAACAGTACGAATACAAATAACTCCACAGCGTCCGAATAATGTTTTAAATTGCCGAAACGGTGAAAATTATGACAAGATTATATATATATATATATATATATATATATATATATATATATATATATATATATATATATATATATATATATATATATATATATATATATATATATATATATCTGTATATAATCTGTATATATATATATATATATATATATATATATATATATATATATATATATATATCTGTGTGTGTGTCTAAGTGGTTATCTATGTGTGTATCAACGGAAATGTTTGTAAATGTTTGTACAAGCGGAGGACTTGTCTTGACAATTACTGTTTGGCAGCATATTATGAACATCTAATGAGCGATCTCAACTGTGAGTCATTTCTTCAAACAGGTACAACACTGAAAATTGGCAAACTTACTTCAAACTCTCTTAATCGAACAGTGTACACCAAAACTGGTGAGATGGTTGCAGTGACAGATCGTTGCTGTCTGACTAGTGCTGTGGACGTGACATTCTGTAGCATTCCACCACATAGTTTGCCTGAAAGCAAAACATACAGAAGAAATTACGTGTTTATGCTCGAAATGGACATGTAAGAACATTGTTTACCTCCTTTCCTGTGTTGGGATGTTCCTGGTTTTCTCAGAAAAAAAACTGATGATTTTAGTCGTTTTAGGGGTTAGTTGTCAATCAAGATAATTAATCGATGCGACACTGTGAATGACGAAGTAGCAGTGAAAACATTTTCCTTTCGATTTGAAGTTTTGGTGCCGCTGGACTGGCTGATTAACAAAATTACTCTGTTTCATAGTTCTATAAGTATTATCAATAACACAAAGTGTTAAAAGACCAATGAAAAGTTGTATTTCTCGGAGAGATTTAAGAGAAGTTGGCACAGGTGACTTTGTGCAATAATCATCGGTAACATAAGGAGTCACTCGAGCTAAGTTTTGAGTGGCACATGAGAAATCGCATGGAAAATTAATTACATTTGTATCAACATGACATATGCATTGATCAATCTCCATTCATGTTTAATTTGTAAACTCTGATCACTAACGTACTTTCTGCTAACAAATATTTAGTATCGCGAGCCAGTACTGTGTTACTAGTCCCCAATCATACATATATGGAAGATCATGCCTTTACCAATCGCAACAATCACCACTTGTTTTAAACCTTTACGTATATAGTAATTTTTGCCTACAAAAAGCACATGTTACCGTTTTCAAACGAAATATCATGTATAAAAGCATAGGGAAATTTGAATTTTGAGTAAAGAAGGTGCCGGCCTCGCACTTAAAATTTATCGAAGGTTTACCTACCCGTCTGGCCCTCCATATTCTATGAATTCACAACTCACATTCTTGACCGACGCATTCAGCAAATCGTGGTGTTTAAAAGCAAGTTTCACAGGTGCATTGTCTGGCAGAGGAAACATTGGTTTCGGATGTACCGCACTTGAGAGTATAACATTGTGCAATGTTCGACCTGCAAGACAAAGGAGATGTTTTCTGTCTTAAAAGACGAATACTCGATGGAATTCTGAACAGCTGCAAAACGAACTCGGACACGAAGAGGCAAAACATCTACTTTTAACACTTCTTCAAAAGGATGATAGCGGTTATTTAGGATGAAAACATTTTGTTTATTACATTGCAACAACATCAGAAGTTGAAATCTCTACATTTCGACATAGTTTAAAATTAAGCACGGAAATGTATTTCACATATTGAGCCGCATTTGAAACAAATACACAAGGTTACGTGTAAAACGATATAATAACTTTTCCCCAAAATTCTCAATCGCAAAAATTGGAGTAGATGATAATATAGGTTAATGGTATTTTTTGCTGCAATATCCTTTAAAAACGTTAGTTTTTCAATTGCAGATTAAAATTTAGTCAATGCAAATGTCTCTTATTTATCGAATGTACCTATTTTAGCTTCACGTGTTTATTGTTTTACGCGGCGGACTTTTGTGGTTAAGGACCCAGTCACAAAAACCTCGTCATGTGCTTTCAAATTGCAAAAAAAGCTTAGATGTCTCTAAATGCTCGTTATATTTCTCTAAAAATCATCGCCGTGAAATCGTGTTGATACCGGTACAATTCACTGCGAGATGTCTTCATAACGCGCGAAAAGAACAGACCTTATATTCGCTATCCCCATGGCGACGTCCGGGTTTACGTATTTGACATTTACCAAGTATCCAGTCCCTTAAGATTGCAATGAAATCCAATCAGTTAGTGCGTCGTAAGAAACTCTCATTAAACTCCTATTATCACTATCAAATAGGCCCTTCATTAGCATGGAACTACGATAGCGTTTTAAAATTGAGAATTACGATACCTTTGATTGATTTTTTTAATCCTTTCGAACTGACAAACTAACATGTAATTTCATCCATTACGGATACACGCCGATAAGTGTATTGGTACTCGACTGTTACTCAGCTCTAAGTGATACCAATAAAAGCAGAGTACTTGCTCTTCAGAAAGCGTCACAATGTATCTCAGGAATTATGTACTACGCTTTCTACATTAATAGATCCTGTAACTCCATTAGTAGCGATTAGCCACTGTCACAATATCTTTGTTCTCTGTGCAATGTCTAGTCTTCGACACAAAATCTATTTAGTTCCGTTCCTATTTTGACGAAAGATGCAAGTTAGCTAACGAAAGGGGTCCAGTATGCGCACTTTATCGTGGTTAACTGAGTCTGGTCAATTGACATAACACTGTCTTTTGATAAAAAGAGACACAGACGCCTGGAAAATCAGCCACAGTTGTTGTGAAATGTGTATATAAGCACATGTCGAAAGAGTTGAGACAGGGAAATATAGAAAGTATACCTTACAACTGACACGTGGATATGGGGGAAATATTACAAAAGTTTGCATAGCTTACCGAGGAGACTGCCCGATAAAGTTTGGCAATGACGATACATGTCAGAACCCTTCCGTGAACAAAGTGAGACTAGCGGCAAAAGTGTTTTATTAATTTCATAGCTTTCTTTTCATTTATGATTTGACGTTCTTTTTAATAGTTATTTTTGCTATACTTAAGTACAGCATTTTGTCTTGTCCGCTGTACGCGTTCTTTGAATTTTGCCAAATGCATTGTGCTTCTTCTAAAACTGATCCTGTTATTGGG
The DNA here is from genome assembly GCF_041260155.1 of Ptychodera flava. Classification (NCBI taxonomy): domain Eukaryota; kingdom Metazoa; phylum Hemichordata; class Enteropneusta; family Ptychoderidae; genus Ptychodera; species Ptychodera flava. The sequence goes on along the minus strand of NC_091930.1, from coordinate 15,115,313 downwards.
CTTCACTTGTTGGATCAGTATAAACAAAATAAAATAAATATAAGGAGCAGGGAACCAACTATGATCCGCACTAATACGCCATCAACAGTCTGGCTACACCTCCAAAGAAAAACACGCAAGTCAAACGTTTACCAAGGACAAACAGACATTGTTATGTCTATCGGCCGGATTCATTGAACCAAAATTACCTGCGCATACTGGTCGTCTTTTGTTAGCAAATTTTCAAAATACAAACTTGTAGACAAGGCTTAACTCTTTTGATGAGGTCTCTCTGTTTTAGATGAATGCGAGCGTATAATATTAATAAATAGTGAGATAAACAATGTCTACTGTCTGTCCTAAACTAAAGTGAAGCAACATTTAAACAATATACATGGAATTTATGTCTTGTTATGGATTATGCTGTACACGTAAGTGATGGGTTTTTTTTATCAGTCCATCATCCAACGGGCGTTAGCCCAATTACTGGATGAGGTATGCATAACCCACTATTCCCCCAATGGAGCAATGAGGAGTAAAGTGCATTGCTCAAGGGCACAACACCGTGCTTAGAGTCGTGAACTCACCGTCCTCTGACAGTGAGTCCATTAAACTGGATCTACTGGGTCTTGAACCGGGTCTCGAACCCACCATCCTCTGATAGTGAGTCCGTCGCCCTAACCACTGGTCCACGGTGCAACATGTTGAAATTCAAAGGCAATTGCAATGTGTGAGTTTTTTGTAATCTGGTCTTTATCAATCGTGATATCTGAGATCAATAAATCATATTCAAGAGGTACGAAACAATGAAATATTATTCATTCTTTACTTGAGAATCGGTAATAAATTGAGCAATGGTAAGTAGGCCAAAGAATCAATTGTGATATCTTTTCATAAACAACAGATCGATGGGAAACGAGGCTGTTCAAAGTGAGACGGGCTAGTTTTTTTCATTATAGCTAATAAATCACAAATCCTTTTTCTCTGCACATGAATCAGCAGACGTGTATGTAGCTTCACTTGAGGTAAACTATGTGCATGAAAGGGCGAACCTTTTAAATCGTCACACTCCGACAGCGGTAATTTAATATAATGATTTAAGCTCTATTTTGTAATCATTATCGATGTAACATTTCTTCGATTTCGATACGTGTGTACGTTCCATTATGATCGTTAGAGTAACGGTATCAGCTACGTCGATCGGACTGTAACAGTCACAACTCACCCGATGGCAAAACTTGTCTCGTTAGCGTTATGTTGTCTCCATCGAGAGAAGAGGCATCTGAAGGGAAAATGAATTCTTCAATGTCCTCGCTGACAAAACTAATCAGTTCCATACTGACACCTGTATGATACCATTCAAGAATAGTATATCCTCGTTATGACCATCCCTCCAAAGACAGAATTAACAACAGCACTCGGTAAGTTCATCTGTTCTGTGGCCAATCCTTTGCCCTCTCTTAGTTAATTTTGGTTTTCGATGAGATCACTATCGGCGACAAGTTTGTACGGAATTGAAAAAACCTCACAAGTTGTTCACTTAACGGGTCTTCACCTTCCAGGTTAATACTTACCTACATGTACACCTCTTGCGAGCACGTATCAAGCTGAATTTGATCGCAATTTCATCGAAATTATATGGATGGCTCTTAAATGTAAAGAAAATATGACCAAATAAGAGATGAGGTGCTGTCTCTTTTGACGTTAACGACTATAGAATACCACTGCAACAACTTTTGTGTCGTTTACTTTGTGGCAAAAAGGTTAACAGCAGTTACAAGAATAATAATTAGTGCATATTCGCGGAAATACCACTTCACAGAAACTAGATTCGTCTGATGAATATCAGGATTCAGTTGGCGGAAGTATAGTAAATTTGACGTTTTACGATCTTAAGGTGGGGCAGAAGAAATGAAAAGTAACCGATGACGATTTTGGCTTCTTTATGTGACAACACAGTACGATGAAATATATCTTAACGAGAAAGGACTTTGAAAGGCCGTAGACTTGTTTTGATAGAATGTGCACAAATCGGGGAAAAGGAATAATGCTCACTTTTACAGCTGCTCAAACACTAAAGATTATCAAGCGAGTTTCATATCAGTGTGACAGTTATATGTTTTTTTTTTTTTGTTTCAAAAGTCCCTGCTTTAATTACTCATGATGCATAACTAACAAGAAAATTCAACAATCATTAGCGACAGCAAAATATGTACATTGATATGCAGGCTTAAACATATTCAAAAAATTTCGCAATAAAAATCCTTTATTTGTTCAGAAGAAAAGCGAACAAACAAAAACAACAAAAAGACAAACAAACAAACAAACATTCAAACAAACAAAAAAAATTAGGGTACAATTTTGAAGTAAAAAACGTCAAAGTAACTTTCCGTAACATTGTAATATTGTATATTTACACAGTTTCACGTAAACCAGAAGAAGCAGTAACCTTAAGTATGTTTTCGTCCTGTTCAACAACACGTACCTTTCATTTGAAATGTATATTTCACATGTATTAAACTCTTTCAAGTAACTTTCTAATATTCATTTCATTTTTTCGTTTGTCAAGAATATGCCATACCTATGATATGTATGATCATGTTGTTATCGTAATAATGACGTCAGTACGGAAAGGGTGATGAAAGCATGCGACTGTCTTTCGCTTCATTCTTTGAAGTTATTCTACTTACCTATGTCGGCAGACGCCATTCGAATTATGACCGTCTCATTATCAAAGACGCCTCTACCTTTCGATGAGTATCATCACAGTCAGCTTGGCAGAAAGTGACGTTAGTCTACAAAACAGAAGGCACATTAGACAATGACGTGATGCGGATGTTTGTTTACTGTCATATTGTTCATGTGAGCAAGTTCTCTAAATAATGATTATCATTAATATGACATGAATGCGAACGTTTTGTTCTTGTGTAACTGCAGAATTTGAATATACAGAACTCTGAAAAAAGTATAAACTGAAAGTTCAATGCAAATAAATGCGCTCAAAAAACTCAACAGAGTAATATTTTAAGAAAGCCCTGATATAAGCGACAAATATGTGATTGGCAGGAGATAGTAAACCTAGATTTCTGAAGGTTATTACAATTTCTTAAAGACTGATCGAAATGATCACGGACGAAGTCGAACATAAAGATAAGAATACATACATATATATATACATGGATACATAAGAACATAGATAGATAGATAGATAGATAGATAGATAGATAGATAGATAGATAGATAGATAGATAGATAGATAGATAGATAGATAGATAGATAGATAGATAGATAGATAGATAGATAGATAGATAAGGCAGTGACGCTTCTCGTTTCATTAATACAATGTGATAAATTTCAGTTCGAAAATGTGTTTGACAATACGAAACTTATTGACTCTTATTTAATAAGGGCCTCAAACCATTGACCTTCTGCAAACCTCAATTTTACCTCGCAGTGTTGATAGGTCACTCCATGATTGGTTCTCCCTGTCACTCGATCACGTAAAACGGTTGAGTTGTTGGGCCATAGGTCAGCATTACCTCAAAGGGGAAGGCATGTTCGCACGGAAATCACTGACGACTTCAAGGTCAGGTCAAGGGCTAGATCAACCTACAGATTTCGGTTCAAAGGCGAACTCCAGCGATGTAATTTCTAGAGATAAACGGAACATCTGCAAGAACTGAAGCGTCTTAAAATTTACGTGGCTAAAACAGAAGGGACAATCATGGGCTATGCGGACACTTGTTTATTGTCAAGTAAAAGTGTTGAGCAGGACTGGCGCACCTGTGACTCAACTTTTAGTACGAATGTCAAGACCTGAAGAGAGGAACAGAAATTCCTTGTCATGCAATTCCTAAGACAACATCGTCCTAAAGGGCACATCCAATACGATAACCAACATACCATCTGGTCATAATACGATAATCAACATACCATTTTGTCATAAGACAGAAAAACGGATGATACAGATGGCCTCCAGTGTGGACGATGATTTTACTAAAGCGTCTCATCGTCGCAAAAGATTCGCTACCACAGCGATGGTAAACGGAGGAAGCAGATGATAATGGAAATATTCAAGTGGTAAATGCAAAACCAATTTAGGTATTTGTCTCCCTTTTGGAGAATCCCCCGGGGTTTGTGCCTTGTGCTTATACACCCGTAAGTACTGATGTGTGACGTGATAAACTTAAAAATCAAATAAGACTCTTATGCTCTTTCCTCGTTGAATGTTCACAAATCGTATTTCAAATAGAGCATTTTGCCCAGCAGATACACGTACTTGTTCGCAAATATGATTTGCCATGATTTGTAGTTGCTAATTATCAACTCGTACAACTAGCTTTGGTTCAAGTCATCTGTCGGAGTAATAACATAGTATTTGAAACTAAAAGTATAGTTATATGTTCCTTATCCAATATCACTGGCTGACAACAGGTGTTGTCGCATGTCATCGATGATTTGTATATGCTGTTAGACAAACAGTTATTGATGATGAAGTCGGCTTTTGTTTTGGTAGTCCATACGGAAGTGTTATAGTATAGTGGTGTAAGATTCTGATCATGAAATCCGTTCACACGAAACGCTATAACGACTGTAGCATGAGTGAAAAGGAACACTTAGCAATATCGACACAACAGCTATTCTCTTTGGCAATACGTACTGTATTAGCTCACTTTGTTTCAATTGCTAATCTTATCACTACGATCTTGACTCTCCCCAGACAGCTGCAAGCAAAGTTCTTCAGTAAAGTCGCAGTGTATCTCGGGTAATAAGTCTATTCCGGGCTCGATAAAGATTACCATGCTACTTCTCTCGATGCACTAATGTTATGTCGAAAGGTCTGGTAGCCCATGAAAGACTAGATTTTGACTCATAATGTACTTAAATTATTGTCTATAAGCTGATGATATCGTATTAATATATCCCTTGCAAATTGTGTCAATAGCTCTTAAATATTACCTTCTGCTTTACTGATCAGCATGACATTACTTTTAATTCCGTAAAATATTATTTCTGAGATTTAACATGTGTGTCTAAATGGCAGGAGCCTGTCTTTTGTAGATAAACATTGCTAACTTTGCGATATTTGTAATTGCTATGGCAATCCAAATGAAACATTTAGTGTCAAATTAGGTCATCTTAGGCCAGAGCGAATTCTCTGATTCAAAAGTTTTAAAAATGCCAAATTTAGAATAAAATCATCAAATTTCAGGCCTATTGCTTGACCGTGTATAGCTTGTAATTATGGAAAGTTTATTTGAACCGGATTACCAATAATTTTCGAAGAGCTTAAAGTGATGCCTTTGTGCAAAAATTTCTTTTGTAAAAATACTATTACCGTGTTTTAACGTAACCAAAGCACTTTACCCTCGAAGTTTTCCTTTAGGTTGAAGTCACCTACCCAACCATTTGGAAGGTGTGATCAAGATGGTCATAACAGCCAATTTTGGAAAACTAGTGTCAAGATCCAGTGAAAAAGGTCCTGACGGGATAAAAATTGAGACAGTTGGATTAAGAGAGATATGACTGGTCCAACCTGCTCAGTTCCTCTGTGGTGAGAAATTGAAATGAAGTTCAAAACTGTATACGTAGTAGGCGAGTTTCTGTAGGGGGGGGGGAGTTTGAAAGTACACAGCGGCGGGTTTAGTCAGTTTGACATCTCTGACGTCATAACTACTCTTTTTCTGTGTAGCAAATCGGGACGTGAAAGTGCGATATTCATAACTATATATACTCATCCACAATTCAACAACAATAAGTCAAAATTTCTTATAAAATGGTCAATTGCTAAAAAGACTGGCACAAAATAGACCGGACCAGACAGTAAAGTACTAGTAAACACAAACAAACTTACATCAGTTAAAGAATACGCAATAATCATAATTGACATTTAGATTTTATTCAGCTTCTAAACAGATATGTCACATTTACATCCCGTCATCTTCTGCTTTTGCTGCCCCCTATGGAATTGTTTTCGCTTACGATGTACCAGTCAATTTGTTAGCCTAAGTAGTAAAAGCAGTCATATGTAAGTAAAGTCATAGACAAGAATACAAATACTGACAAAACAATGGAACAACCCTTTTAATACAATATACGTAATACCAAAGAAACAGATATATCGAGGACATATATTACAAAACGCCATCAACTCTACCTAGTGAACAGATCGAACTGTATTTTACTATTGATATTTTCCAAAATGTTAACACATATCGTGCTAAGTTAGTCACTTGCTTTACTTTATACACTATAAAATTCATCATTGAAAGTATAATGGAATAAGTAGTCGTGGCAGTTACGTTACAAATTTCATATCTTATTATGAGCTTTTAAGTTATTGCACTGAAAATCAAATTCTTCTGTGTCATTGACACATTGTAAATTGCCCTTACGGCCTCAAACTATTTCAAACACAGAATGAGAATGTGGTGTGTTAGGCTTCAAAGTGCGTGTTCGTGTGTGTAACCATGTTTGTGGTCTATTGATTTGCACTTCTCCTCGGGCAAAACAAATTAAATGTTTAAAAAAAAGACATTTCTAAGTTAGTGGTCACAGAAATACAATTATTAAGGGCTAGATTGTTGCATTCTCAGAATTACGATCGCCTACAGCCATTGTTTTTTGCTTTTTATAGTGTATGTTATATTTACCTGCATGTTTATTCATTAAATTTACTATTGGTGTAATCATCATTGAAACAGGGCTATCACTGTTTCTCAAGTAGTCATCGGCTCTTGTGAATAACGAGTCAATTGTCGACGCTTCGATAATAATAAATACATAAAATTTAAAAGGAATATTGAACTTCATCCTCTATGCCTTTTATTCAAGACGACTCAAGAAAGTGTGATTGTGTTCCATTTGTTGTCAATTATTGGCGAATCGGTCGAGATATTAAACACTGTAACGTCGATCATGGTTTTTCACAAAATTACTTCATGTTAACTTCAGTTTCTTGTTGACTACATTTGTTTATCTACACCGAAAAATATACCTAGATACACAGTATTTAGCTTGTAAACTCGTCCAGTTTGTGTGTAAAGTTTCTAGTCCTTCACGCGGAAGTATGTGTCCGTGTGTGTTCTTTTGTGCCTGTTCAGCAATGGTTAACCGATATAGTGACGGTTTGCCGTGAAGGCATCACACGGTTTGTCATCACACCAAATGTTGATCCTATTGTAACGCTTCCACTGTGCTCTCGAGCCGTCAGAAATGTAATCTTCTTTCGAGCAAGCTGAGAACGCACCTGCATGGCAGAAACACAAGTATACAATATTATTATACATGTCTTACTTTGACATTCAACTTCAAGTAAAGTAATTGGAAGAAGAAGAAGAAAATTTTGTGATGCTTTTACCTCTAAGCTCACTTTCCCTTTTGCCAATACCTAACTCGTCCTGGGCACCGTACTCCTCACGGAATGGGCACCGTACTCCTCACGGAATGGGAGGGGGTAGTCAGTTGAGAAGATTCTTCGTTGGCATGTACATGCCAACTTAGAGTATGCCAACGAAGAGTTTTCTAAATATATCCCTTCTCATTGGCGGTTGGGTGGCTTTTTTCTGCAAAATGTAAGGTGTTCTTGTCCTTTTTCTTTGCAAATTTCTGTCGCTTTTTCTTGTTTCGAAGTTTGTTTTGCTTTCCCCATTCAGTGGAGATTTTTCATGCACCTCGCATCTTGCCTTCTGTCATTAACAAAATTGTGCTTTTTTCAGATTTATTTGGTTTCTTTGCCCATGTTGCAAGTGTTATAGCTACCTGTTTGCCTTTTCACCAGTTCTCTCCGTCTCGCTCCAGCATCAGTGTCTTTGCCACTTTGCAGTTTTTGCTGTTTTTAAATAGTTCATTTTTACTCAGTTTGTCTGATCTCATTTTTGCTTTTCGTCTCAAAATTTGAATTGTTTTATATGTACTTTTCTGTACAGGAGATTAATTTAGTAATAATTGTTCATTTAAAAAATCAAGAAGAAGAAGAAGAAGAAGAAGAAGAAGAAGAAGAAGAACTGATCAAGCAATCCAGACGCAAATCACTTACAATTCTTTCGGAAGATGAACAGCGTGAATGAAAGACTTGTTTGAATTGACGCGAAATAGATTGAGATGTATAGAGTTGAAATACGGTCTACTTCATTGAAGCAAATTTAACATACTATTGTCTGGTTGATCTCAAGAGTGTTTCTAAAACTGTTGTAAAAAACATAGGTTAAATGGGGTCGCCGTGAAGAATTCCCATATAAAGCCTACAATAGCCTGAACTTTACCATTTTTGTTACAGCGCTTTCGATATTAATGTTCAGGGCTTCTATCCAACTTGTAAATAGACCCCATAGTTGAAAGTAGTCAAACCTTTGTAAAGGATGTCAAGATTGTTTGCATCAAAAGCCTTCTCAAAGTCAATCGCTGATAAAACCCTCGGAATATTAACTGTACGAGTGTAGTGAAAAATTTCATCAATTAAAATATAATTACTGACATTTCTTCCTTTCAAAAACTATGTTTCTGTTTCCCTGATTATACAGTTTAAAATGTTATCTATTCTTTTGGCTAAACATTTAGAAGCTAATTTTATGTTTTCATTCATAAGTGAAATAGGTTTCAAATTTTTGCAACCTTTTGTTGGTCTCCGCAAAGAGTTCTCATCAATGTTATGATACTTTGCTTCTGTGAGCTAGAAAATTCTTCATGCATTTAACCAAAACTAAGTTAATTTACAACATATTTACCCACTATATACCAAAACGAAATGTAACAATTTATGCGTAGGACCATCATTTCCAGAGCTTTTGTTGTCTGGCGTTGTCTTAAGAATCTGAAACATTTTAACAAAAGTCAGAATACCTTCACAGAGTTACTTCTCATTTTCTGATAATTTAGACGAATTTGTACAAAAAAGTCGTTCATGTCATCAAAATTACTGTACTTTTTTGCATAAAGACTGAATAAAACAGCGTAATTTCTGATAAAATATCGTTATGTGCACTAAAGTTCTGCAATCCCTAGTTTGAAGTTTACTAATGATAGATTTTCTTTTAGTTGCTTTACAAACCTTACTTTTTCCATCTTTTTGTACCAGTTAGCTCTCCACCTCACTTACGCCATCAGTAACATAATCATACTCTCTGAGTAACTCATTCTTAGCACATTCCAACAGGTTGCAATTTTGTTCACTAGGAACATTTGTAAACAGCTGCTCTGGAAAAACTATGAATTTTTTTTTTGCTTCCTTTTATCGTTTTAACAATAATCAATGGAAAATTCTGTGATCTTGCATTTTAAACAGTCCCAAAAAGCGCAATCGTTGAAAAATTACCATGTTCCAGTGCCAAAATAGAGATATTTTCTTCCAGTATCATTTTATACCTTTGATCATGAATTGAGCTAGAGTTAAACTTCCAATATTCAGATCCTCGTTCAATAATACTAATTTTGATTGTCAAATACAGTGCAGAATAGTCTGAATCTATCCTATGGATAGTGTCGATTTTTGTCCAATTTTGTTCCAAATGACAAGAAATAAGGAAATAATCCAATCTACTTAGGATTACACAAAGTGTGCACCTTCTCCAGGTAAAACTTGTTCGTCCTTCATTGCGTAGCCGCAAAATATCACATAATTAAAATCATCAGACAGTACATAAGATAATAAGTTTTCAATCGGTATCGAACCCTCAACATACGGCATCAGTCGCCTAGCGGAGAGACAACAGAGAGAACCGCTCGGCTAACTAACTTTCCTCGTGCCTTATGATTACCCGCTGAACGATCATTAGCCTATTATAACCGATATTAATATCTCTTCCAATGACAACAGCAGTAAAAGAATGACGATGTAATCAGCGATCTAAATTTGAATTACTTAAAAAATATGGCGTTGGAGCTTCCTGTATTGCGGCAAAAATATCTACCAATGATTATATAGGGTGTACTACAAGTCAACTGTGATAAGAATGTAACGACAATGCATGGAATTCAATTATTAAATTCTGAATAACCATACCGTCGTGGTTAATGATAGTCATGACGCCTCTGCTATAACTTGGGTTGGTGAGTGAGTGAGTTAGGTTTAATTGTTAGTTAGTTGGACGGTTAGTGTATTAGTTGATCGGTTGATTGGTTCCTTACTTACTTACTTACTTACTTACTTACTTACTTACTTACTTACTTACTTACTTACTTACTTACTTACTTACTTACTTACTTACTTACTTACTTACTCACTCACTCACTCACTCCTCACTCACTCACTCACTCAGTCAGTCAGTCAGTCAGTCAGTCAGTCAGTCAGTCAGTCAGTCAGTCAGTCAGTCTGTCAGTCAGTCAGTCAGTCAGTCAGTCAGTCAGTCAGTCAGTTACTTAGTTAGTTAGTTAGTTAGTTAGTTAGTTAGTTAGTTAGTTAGTTAGTTAGGAAATATGATCTGACATGCTTTCTTGATGAATTTTGCGCTACTGGCTATTTCCCGCCAAAACCTATTTGGAAAACAATTGTGAATGATGCCATCCATGAGAATGAAAATAACTGCTGGAGACAAAGATTGGAAAGTAGAGGTGATATGCTGGTTTACTGTCGATTGCACACAAAGTTAGCTCCATTTCACTTGTACACATATATACGCAATTTTCCTGAGCGCCGTGAAATTGTTTACAGCATTATGAAACTTCTCGCCTTTCCTAGAAATGAAGTCTGTTTTAAGTGTCAAAATACAGTTGATGATGTTTTGACACATTTGTTAACTTCCTGTTGTCATACAACAATAGCAAGAGACTCTTTTTGGAACTTTCTTTTCGACAAAATGAGCATTACTGTTTTTTGCAACACTTTACAACTTAAATGACATTGACTTCATTGGTAATATTGTAGGAGATAGTATTTACATGATTAACTACCAGGAGTCTGGTGAACAAGCAACTCTTCAAGAAATTGTGCTGGACTTTGTGCAAATGTGCCTTGAGAACTGAACTTAGTACCGTGCATTGCTTTCTGTCAGAAGCTTACTTGTGTAATTTAGTGTTTTTTTGAGTAACTTTTTTCCCTTACTACCTCTGTAATTTAATGTGTTGATGTAACTCTTCTCATGTTTTGAGGAGGAATAAAGGAACAACAACAACAACAACATACTTACTAACTTATTAGTTAGTTAGTTAGTTAGTTAGTTAGTTAGTTAGTTAGTTAGTAAGTTAGTTAGTTAGTTAGTTAGTTAGTTAGTTAGTTAGTTAGTTAGTTAGTTAGTTAGTTAGTTAGTTAGTTAGTTAGTTAATGTTGTGCTATAAAAATGTGGCTTAAGAAAAGCTGTTATCAAGATTAATTATATACAGTAGCTATGACTAAGGATCTCCTAAACACACTTTGACCTCACCTCTGTATTTCTCCAACAGTAGAAGATAAATATGAAGAAACCCTGAAGTGAGTTAAGAATGGCAAAGATATACTCAAAGAAGATGGTGTGTCGATCAACAGACAGCAACCCAAACAACCAAGTCATGCCCAGCAGTGGTAATAAAAGGATGGCAGCCTTCAGACTGGATCTGCGAACATGTTCACAGAAATGCAAGAAAACATTGAGTTAAACTCGTATATTCTTTTACCATAATCTTACTAAAATGTACACATGATATAAGTTTCGTTACATACTGTTTTTTCCAATAACTGATTTGAAATATGTAAATACGGAGGTGTGATTGATACTTTCGCTGCTTGCGCATGATATCGTACTCATATTGATTTTTTGCTAATTGTTCACATCTGATTCTACTCATGATCTTATATATATATATACATATATATATATATATATATATATATATATATATATATATATATATATATATATATATATATGTATATATAAATTGGAATATATATGAACTGAACGCATTTGCTACCTGATATTCTTATGCTTGTCTTCCGTTTTGTTGACTAGTCGTCGAGATATTACCCGAAGTGCTATGCCCAAGATCACCAAATTGAAAATGATAACAGCCAGCATTGGTCCGACGAATGCAAAAATCATACCGCTTTGCACTGACAACCAGCAACTGTGTGTTGAATTTTCAATTCAGAGAATCATCAATATTAATTATACGTTTGAGAACATAATTAAGAAGGAAACAAGTATACTATTTGGAAAGAAAGCAAATTCTTGCTATATGGGAATTTGATAACTGCACATATGAAATGAAAACCCCTTTATATCACGTGACTGACATGAACATTTTGAAGACATCTGATTAATCTTCCTCGCATTTTTTTTGTTTCCGATAATGTACAGAACTAAAATCTGCTCAATACGATTTTGTTCTAGTTTGTTGTAGGGTGCAAACGTAATGTAAATCGTGTCAGAGGATGCCATACCTAACTTCCTGGAATGAAGACGTTTTAGAGTAAAATATTTTGCACGACGTTGACGGAAATGGTGATTTCGGGACCAGAACGAGGCCAGCAGTGCAGTTTTTAGAATCAAGTGTCAGAAATACAAGCAGAGAAATACTTACTTGTCATCAGTACCGTAATAAGCATGTCCAAAGCCGAGTGAGATTGCCACAAGTACCAAAGGAACACCTGTTTGGATAAAAATAACATGTTTTTACATGTTATTATTGTGACAAAAATGAGCTGATATCACATCCATGGAGCAAAGGTATATGCGTGCCAACCTTAAGAGACTTATCTTATGATATTTATATTAAACCCAATTAATCAGATGTCGATACGTAAGTGGACTTACCCCAACCAATTAAATAGTAAGCCACGAATCGTCTTCTCAGAGCTTTTTTAAACACCACGACCAGTTGAAAATAGAGGTGAATGCCTTCAACCAACATCCAACAGAAGACAGACGTAAAGAAATAATGAAGGAGAGCGGCGACTGTGGTACAGACAATCTGGCGTAATAGGCAAGGGAAAATATTGTCATTTCTCTTGTTCAATTGCATGAGATAATGATTGAGACACATGATATCCAAAAGCCCTAAAGTGACTTTGTACAGGTGACATCCGAATATATATATCGCTTGGAAGCATAATTTTTGATATGGTGTACTTTAGTAATTTATGACATCAGAATATTTAGTTTAAATGTATTTTTGAATTATAATGACTGTTTTATATAACTTCCTTCTTTAAGTCACAACACAATATACAAGATATGGAATTTTACATTAAGTTTAATTGAAGTTTATGTCTGTTGTCACATGACTTTTAAATATTCGTGAAGTCCGAAAGGACAATCTTTACCTCGTTGCTTGTCTGTTTCATGCCGGCTAGAAAGATAATTTGTCCTATACCAATGGCAAGGCAAAGATTAATCTGGATAATGCGCTCAAGCGTACGCAACCTGAAAAATGAAATATCAGAGAGGCCCCTTAACTCGTTCGAAAACATACTTTGCAGATCTGTGATAGTCTTCAACTGCAATAAAATCTTTTCATTAATTTTACGAGATCAGGTCGTAAACCTATCATAACCAGAGTCTCACTCAAAGGCTGATGTTACGCCCTGTCTTAACAACATCTCCCGGACAAACGATGATATTGTATCAAGGTAGGGTGCTCTTGGGGACCGAATTGTTTTTTTGAATACTTCCCTGATATTGTGTGGACAATCGATCGTTTTGGTTTCCGAAACTTCATTTTTATTACAGATTTAAGAGATTTGGCTATTTCTAATTTTAAATATGACATATGACATCTTGATATATGACATCTTAGATGATTTGTACCTTCGGTAAAAAACTTGTGAAAATGACCACATATGTGTACCCTTGCATGTACTCTTGCATTTGAAAGTCTTACAGCTTTGAGGCGCACACAAGCTTAAAGCTGTATCAAAGTTGAGAATCAAAAGTGTATTACAAATAAGTTTCTTTCTTAATTTTCGATAGATAGAACGATAGAACGACAGAACGATAGATAGATAGATAGATAGATAGGTAGATATACATACATAGATAGTTAGATAGATAGATAGATAGATAGATAGATAGATAGATAGATAGATAGATAGATAGATAGATAGATGATAGATAGATAGATAGATAGATAGATAGATAGATAGATAGATAGATAGATAGATAGATAGATAGATAGATAGATAGATAGATAGATGAGATAGATAGATAGATAGATAGATAGATAGAAAAATAGACAATAAATAAATAGCTAGCTAGATTTTTTCAGCGATAAAGCTAATAAATAAGTCGTACCACTAAACTCTCTCGGATACCATTCACCCGCTCAATACGCACTGCAGTATTACGAATAAGGCGATAGAGTTGTATTATAAATACCTCGTTAATCCATTAGTTGAAGGCGTAATTACATATGATACGTTGACTAACTGACTAATAAAATATGTGAGTTACCGATACACACAATATCCTTACCCAATGAGCAAATTTTTATTATTAATGAAATAAAGAGACCTACCCGAGCAAAGCAAATGTTAGAATCGTCAAGACAATGGAGAATAAAGAAATTCCACAGCCAATCACACTGATTAATTTCAATGACGTCACATGAATTGTTGGTACCTACGAAAATAGAAATTACACATTACACGAATATATATTCAAGGCACCATGGGGTATCACTGAGATATTGATAACTTCGGTTGCTAAAAGGTCTGTCACAAGACAAAATATGTATGTATGTATGTATGTATGTATGTATGTATGTATGTATGTATGTATGTATGTATGTATGTATGTATGTATGTATGTATGTATGTATGTATGTATGTATCTATGTATCTATGTATCTTTGTATCTTTGTATCTTTGTATGTAGTATGTATGTATGTATGATATTATATGTATTAATTTCTATTTTAAAAAAACTAACAAATCGAATTCACATTTACTGTTGGAAAACCTGTTCTTAATATCTAGTGAACGATTTATACCAGGTGATACAACACTAAAATGGCAAACTTACTCCAAAGTGTCTTAAGCGGACAAGTAAACCAAAACTAGTAAGATGGTTGCAGTGACAGATCGTTGCTGTCTGACTAGTGCTGTAGACGTGACATCCTGTAGAATTCCACGACATAGTTTGCCTGAAAGAAAAATATGCTGAGGACATTACATGTTTTATGCCTAAAATTTACATGAAATACCATTGTTTATCTCCTTTCTTCTTTTGGGATGCTCCTGGTTTACTCGGAAACAATACAGAGGAGATTAGTTGTTAGGTGCTAATTAAGGCAATTCAGCAATGCAAATCTGAATGAGAAATGACTAGTGAAAACGTCACACCTTTGCTTTGAGGTTTCTGTGCCACGAGACGTACAGATATAAACCACTGCCTTTGGCCATGGCAAAGAACTTTCTTATTATTGAGGTAATAGAAATGCTACTCATAACACAAAGCGTTATTTACAATAAGCCACCACAGATGATGACTATTGTTCCACTGTTTTGAGAGATTCAAGAGATATGGTCACAGACGACATTGCGTAATAGCCGCGGGTAACACGAGGAGTCACAGGTTAAATAGCAATCGAAAAAATCGCCTGCGGAATTATTTTTATCTATATCAAAATGGCCCATGCGTTCATTCATCTTTACTTGTGTTTGATTTTTAAAAACTGTTCAGTTACATACTGTCTGTAATCAAATGCTCCATGTCATCAGCCCACGCCATGTTTCTGTTCCAAGATCTTATGGTAATAAACTATATGATCGAGTTGTACCTTCAGAAATTGCAATAAAAACCACTAGCTTCAGACGTTGGCGATATAAACAGTTGCCAGCATAAACATTAAACCGTTTTCAAACAAAATAGCCAGTGTAAAATCTTAGGAAAACTGATATCTTGTTTAAAGAAGATGCAAGTTTCGCACTTTAAAATTATCGAAGCTTTACCTACCCGCCTTGCCCTCCATACTCCACGAATTCACAACTCACATCCTTGACCGACGTATTTAGCACGTCGTTGTGTTTAAAAGCCAGTTTCACTGGTGCATTGTCTGGCAGAGGAAACTTTGGCTTCGGATGTACCGTACTTGAGAGTATGACACTGTGTAGTGACCGACCTTCAACACTGAAAAGACAGGTGAGTTGTTTTTTGTAATAAAATATATTGAGCAGCTGTCTAACGAACCCAGGGACCAAGAGGCGAAACATATATTTTGACATTTCTTCAAAGGGACGATAGCTGTTACTCACGATGAGAAAATCGTAGTGTCTTAAACAAGATCACAACTGGCAATTGGCACATCTCGACAGCGTAGTAAATCACAAAAGAAGATGAATTTGAAACAAAAAATACAAGGTTACGTATGAAAAACAATTTATTTTCTCCAACATTCTCCGTACGCGAACCTCAATTACAATCCTAAGAATAGCGAATAATACTGCAAAATGTTTTTACAGCGGCAGCCTTTAAAAACGTAAGGTTTTGAACACACATATCTAAATTTGTACAAGGCAGAAATCTGCTTTTTTTATCAAATGTACATGTTTGAGCTTCACGTCTTCGATCTCTTGTGGCTGACAGTTGTGGTTGAGGACCCACTCACCAAAGTCCTGTTCCAGGCTTAGCAAGAAAAGCTTAGAATGCCGCTAAATACTTGTTATATCCCTATACACACCATCGCTGTAAAATCCTACAATTCACTGAAAAATGTCTTCATAACAAGAGCAAAAAACATACCTTGTATTTGCTATTTCCATGGCGACGCTCGGGTTTGAGTATTTGACATTTACCAAGTATCCATTCCTTAAGAGTACAATGAAATTCAGTCAGTGCCTCGTACGAAACGCGACTTATTATTCTCTAGCAGGTCCTTCATTATAAAGGAACTACAATAGCGTTTTGAAATGGAGAATTTCGATACATTCCTGTCATTTTCTAATCAACATAAATTGCCAAAACGTGTAACTTCTTCCCATAATGATACATGCCGATCAGTTTATTGGCACTTAAGTGTCACTCATTTCTGCTACCAATAAAGCAAAACACATGCTCTTCAGAAAACTTCGCCTAATGGGGAATACAATTTATCTTAGAAAATATGTACTGTTTCTGCTTTAATAGATCGTCCAAATCCATTAATAGTGATTAGCCACTGTCGCAATATCTGTGTTCTGGGCACAGCGTCGTGTCTATCTAGTTCCCATTTCTGTTTTTGCCGAGAGATGCAAACTTGCTAACGAAAAGGCTTAGGTATGCTTAGCTCATATTGTTTCAATGAGTCCGATCAATTAAAACAACACGGTCTTTCGAGTTAAAATAACTGCCCTCAACACAGTAACATATAAAAAGTACACCTCAGTGGTTGTAAAATGTGCAGATAATCACATGCCGAAAGGCAAACATAAAGACTTTAACTTACAACCGATACGTGAATACCGGGGGAAATATTACAGGAGAATGTTGCGTAGCTTAAGAACTATTCAACAATGAGACTGCCTGATAACGTTTGCCAATGACATTGCATGTCAAACTCTTTCCGTTAGCAAAGCCGAGCAAGCAGAAAATTATTTCATTTATTTTTAACTATTTTTCGCATATGATGTGACATGACTTTAATGATTGCTGAATGTTGTAAGTTTTTTAATTACAGCGTTTGCTGCATGTGTTTATGTGTTCTTTGTATTTTGCCAGTATTTGAGAAAAGTGTTCATTTTAAAGCTCACCCTGTCACTTGGCTTCGTGTTTTGAATCAGTATGAATAAATTAATAATATACTGAGTAGGGAACCAAACTATTACAAACACTAACGTTTGATAAAGTACCACTGCTTTAGATGCACGTTAGTGTACAAAATCAATAAAGGATCAGATAAATATTACCATCCGCCACAATAAAGCTGCATTTTAGTAATTACAGGGAATTTAACTATAGTTATGGTTTATGCTGTAAACGTATTTGACGATTTATACAGCAGGCATGTTGAAATAAAGGTGCAATGGTTATTTTGGATTTTATGTACTCTGGCCTTTCTCAATAGGAGTCTATCAAACCAATCAATTAGATCCAAGAAGCACGAAAAAATGGAATTTAAGTCAGTTTTTTTTTATTAAGTATCAATAATCAATAGATCAATGGCGGTTAGACCTCAGAATCAATTGTGATATCTTCTCCTTAAACACTGATCGACGGGAAACGAGGCAGTTCAAAGTGATAGGGGCGAGCTCTATAATATAACATAAAGAAAATTATTGTCTCTTTTCTGTGCACATGAACCAGCAGACATATATTTTAAACTAACTCTTTATGCGTCCAAATGGCTTTTTTCTTTATTCGTCATACTCTGACAATTGTATTCTTGATGACTTTTGAAGATTACGCATTAAATATCCATCACTCTAACCTTAAAGTTTCCTTAATTTTGATACGTCCGATCTCTTTAAAAGGTAGGGTTAAAATATCAGCTACATGAAATCGACTACAACAGTCATAACTCACCCATTGGCAAAACTTGTCTCGGTAACGTTATGTTGTCTCCATCTAAAGAAGAGGCATCTGTAGGAAAGATGTACTCTTCAACGTCCTCGCTGACAAAACTAATCAGTTCCATACTTACACCTGTAGGATACCATTAAAGAAAAGTATATCCTCGTTATGACCAGTCCTCAAAGGGCTAAATTACTTGCCGCTCTCAGTACTGTTCATCCTTTCTGAAGTCAAACCTTCGCCTTCTTTTGCTTGATTTTTGTTATTCGACAAGGTCACTAACGGCCACAAGCCACGTAGAAACCTACCAAGTTGTCAATATACCTGGTCTTTACCTTCGAAGTTAACATTTAACTATGTACACTTTGTGAGAGATAGTATCAAACACAAGATTCATTGCAATTTAATTAAACGTATATGGATGGTTCTTCAGTAGAAAGAACATCTGGCAGAAAGTCACAGAGAAAAGAGTTTGATTTAACAAATATGAGATGAATCAACTCAACAACTCTTATATCGTTTACGTTGTGGCTAAAAAGTTAACAGCACGACGTATAATCACCGGTGCATATTAGCGATTATATAACTTCAGAGAAGCTTGGCTTTGTCCGAGGAATACAAGGAGTCTGATGTCGGATAGAAGGTAAATTCAAAGTTTTCCAATCTTTCGGTGAAGCAGAAGAAATAAAGTGTAACTGATGACAATTTTCACTTCTTTGTATGTCTATAAGGAAGCAAGTTGTACGATGAAATACATGTTAAACGAGAGAGTACTGTTTACACCTTAGATTTGTTGTTACAGCATGTACAAATAGATGTTAAAGGAATTACGGTCACCTTTAGAGCTGGTCTAAGGCTTAAGATGACCTAAGAAGTATCATACCCAGTGTCTTTGCTTTTCGAGGCTGTTTCAAAGCTTCCTACATTCATTAGTCATGATGGATAAATACAAGAAAAGAATGGTTAATAACCATATGCAACCGGAAAATATTTTTTGATACGCAGGCTTAATCAAAGGGAAAGCAGGGGTAACGTGTAATAAATGTTCTTCCTGATCTACAAAATCTACCTTTCATTTCTGTATGAAACTAGATTGGAATGAAATTTGGAGAATATGACTTTTAATTGTTTAAATTTATCAAACGTTTTAGGTGTCCTATAACTGAAAGTTGCAATGTTACAAATTATTAATAAATAATATTGTATTGCAAAAATTACCAGCAGATGAGCTTACACTTGCAGACTAAACCAACATTACTACACTATTCTATATCCAAATTTAGTAGCAATCGTGTTAATTGAATATGCATTCCACCCTGTCAAGTAACTTTCAAATGTTGTTTGGTATTATTTTACAACTAATGCAATGCCAATGACTTCTGGCATTATGGTTGTTATGATAATAATGACCATAGTGGGAAAGAACGTGATGAAGGCGTACGCGACCGTCTTCCGCTTCATTTCTTTTTTAAGTATTCTACTTACCGTGGTCGTTAGACGCCAGTCGAACTTTGACCGTCTCGTTGTCAATGTAGCGATCATGGATTATTTGTATAAGATGTAAGCCAAACGCCTCTATCTTTCGAAGAGTATCATCACAGTTAGCTTGGCAGAAAGTGACGTTAATCTGAAAAGTTAACATAAAGCACATGAGACAATAACATTAAAGGTAAAGTGGAAGGTACAGAATAAAGTATGATCTTAAGGTTCCGTGATGCGTGTTTGGTTCTCTACTAACAGATGCGCACATAGACCTTTCAGAGTGATTATTTTAATAAAGCTCAAAGATTGGCGTAAAATGTGATGGACATTGGAAGGTGAAACTAGGCTTTCAAAAGTTTTCAAAGTGACAGTCACATACAAATCACTTAAAGAGTAATCGCAAGTGATTATGGATAGATGAGACATATATATATCAAAAGACATACAGAGATATATGGATACGAGGGACATAAATACTATTTTAGGTAGATAGATAGATAGATAGATAGATAGATAGATAGATAGATAGATAGATAGATAGATAGATAGATAGACAGGTACATAGATAGATAGATAGATAGATAGATAGATAGATGGATACATACATACATACATACATACATACATACATACATACATACATACATACATACATACATACATACATACATACATACATACATACATACATACATACATACATACATACATACATACATACATACATACATACATACATACATACATACATACATACATACATACATACATACATACATACATACATACATACATACATACATACATACATATAACATACATACATACATAGATACAAACATACATACACACATACATACATACATACATACATACATACATACATACATACATACATACATACATACATACATACATACACACACACACACACACACACACACACACACACATACATACATACATACATACATACATACATACATACATACATACATACATACATACATACATACATACATACATACATACATACATACATACATACATACATACATACATACATACATACATACATACATACATTCATACATACATTCATACATACATACATACATACATACATACATACATACATACATACATACATACATACATACATACATACATACATACATACATACATACCGTTTTTGATTTGTCAAAAAGTGCCGCTAAACCCCAATTGAAGGCTTCTTCGAAGTTTGTAACTATGTCCTCATTGCGTGTTCCATGTGTCAATGCAGAAAGTTCAGCAAACTAATGTATATTACATACATGAATGTAAAATAGCAGAAAATCAGATACTATTACATGTTATTACACCTCACTCATTCAGCGTGCACTACCTTGGTTAAACACAACTCACGTGACATGTAAAAGAACGTGATGATGCCCTCTGCGAAAGTGATGATGCCCTCTGCATTTGATAGTACATGGATGACGTCATTTTACTAACTGCGCATCCTTTCTGCGCAAAACAAATTGTCGTTCGCTTGTACTTGCTACTATCGCTGCGAAACGTCATGCACAACTGTCACAGGCACAGTTAGACGATATTTTGATGCAAGTAAACAGCAAACGAACGAAAATAGCAACAAGGAATGCAATTTCTATGTTCAGCTATGCAAGCAACAAATTTGGATACGCCACCGTGGAAATCGGCAAACTTTCAGCGGCAACCCTGGACTCGGCACTGACAAGTTACGCTGAGGTCCGGACTCAGAAAGGCGAACTTTACTCGAAGAAGTCTTTGTGTTTTTGTGTCTTTGCATGTTTGCTTGTTCGGTGTAATAAAAATAATAACACATGAGAGCTAGGGCAATATCACAATTTTTGCCTGCCCTCGGGCTGGTGGTCATGATCGAAATATTGATGATGCCCTCGCCTACGGCTCGGGCATCATCAATACTTCGATCATGACCATTATCCCATGGGCAGGCAATAAATCGTGATATTGCCCTCGCTCTCATGTGTTATTATTTAAATGTTAAAAGTGTGCCCCTAATTATGCATCACATACCAAATGAATCACAATTAGTATATATTTTTTAGTTGCGCCGTAGCGAGATTAATATATGAACTTATTACCAGGTACAGAATCAATGAAGAATGGTATCTACTATTTTGATGTGTGACTAAACTTTCGGGCTATATTTCTTTTGCTTCTGATCGTATGTGCAGTAACGTGAAAATAGCACAACGATGACAGTATCTGAAGTATGACTTGTTGTGATTTCTTCAAAATCCCATGGCGAGTGTTTCGCTGGCTATAATACACGTCTTCTGATAAGTCGAAATTCCAATGGTTCATGAAATAAGATTAGATTGAAAGTAATGACGCCCTAATGTCCACCTTACCCTTTGATGCCAAGCAGATCCATTCAATGGTGGCGGACATCTGTTTCCATCGATGGTGTCCTTGGTCAAACATGGGAAAATGTCACGACCTTGAAAATGCATCATATTAAGAATAAGTTTCATACTTTAAAATGTACCCTAGTTTACGTAGACAATAACTATATCATGACAAATATGTACATTACTCTTGTTTTGGACTTTCCTACTTGCATACTGAGGTCGGACTGATAGGATAAAGATTGCTAGGTCGGAATTTTTCATGATGTCAACATGACGTCAACATGACGTCACATTTCCACAGTTACTGTAAGACAGACGCTAAGACTAAATTAGGACATTCTACTCATCTGCTCAACAATAATCCATTGTAGAAAGAGCCGGAAATAGCCATCAATACATTGGTTTGCGTTGATCCAATGCAATACTGAAACATGGCATACTGTCTAAATTGAGGAGTTGCCAACACTGTCAAACGTAAGTATCGTCTAGCTTTTTTATCAGTCGATCACTAAGAAATCAACTCTTGAAAGTTGAAACGCTGTCTCCAAGGAGGTTCAACACAACAGCTTCGCACAAATAATCCTTTGCAAGTAATTCGTTTTGAGCAGAATGTATGAAGATGTTGGTGTTGCTTGAACTAGTTTGACTACGTCCTATCTCCTTTAAGACAATGTGTCAAATTTAGCAGAAGATATTTCTTTGTTTCTTTTATACCTTGACGATAATTACGCCCGGCAGTGTACTAAACTCTTCGATTTTAACAATTTGTCCACTTCCGTATCGCCAACGGTTCAATGCAAAACCACTATAAACCAAACAGTAGATTTAGTTTGTATCACTTAAGCGATTTCATCAGTTTTTCTGATGTGTTATTAACATCATGCTTCAATTGCATTAACATTGCAGCAGATTATGTTAAAATGTAGCCTGTGAAAAGTGATTGTGCGCCTTCATATTTTATAACATTTTGAATACTCCTTTTCTTTGAAAAAAAGATCAATGTGTATTATTTAATTTTTTTGTGTTTTGCACACAATGTTGATAAGAGCTCTTTTTGAGAAGAAGACTGAAATTAGACAAATTTATACTTTTCAGATGTCACTTTTGACATTTGATTGGAGTCATACATGTTGTGACTTTTGTCTTGGTGGCAAGAGAGAGACATTTGTTCTTGTGTGCAAGAGGGGTTAAGTGTGCTTCTTATTACCAATGTCAATTTCTGTATCCATTGCACAACGGAAACACGAACAATTGCTTGAACCTAAACGAGAGATAATAACAAATACAGTCGATTGCCTGAAATCAAAATGTAAAATGATATCAATTCTGAATGGTAGACATATCTTTTATCAAACCATTTGCACAGCTGTATGCCTTTTCTCGGTTGCTATATCTGTATATTGCCAGAGCAGTCACGTTAAGGTATACTGTCATCTGTTCCAATTTTGCCACAGTTATAATGGAAAGAGAAAATCTAACAAATCACAAATTTTAAGCGGGTGGCCGCTTTTTAAAAAACAACGCCCTAACATGGGCATTTCAAATACCAAAGAAAGCCCGTTTGACCAAAAATTAATTCTGTCTTTCTTTATCATGTACTAAAATAATCGCAATCACACCAATCCATAATCCAATGACAGTAGGTCAGAATTCGCAAGACAGTAGTTGTAAACACAGACACAAAACAGCAGAGAACAGACAGTAAATAGACGGTACACAAACAAAGTCATAATTATGAAAGAAGATATATATTTACTCGATCGGCTAATACAACTTTCAGATTCTATTTTCTCGACGATGTGTTTTATAATGTATGTCCAAGTAATCGTGCCACTAAGATACAACCTACCGTCTGTCAGTAGCATTTCAAAGGCTTTTTTGGTAACGTTCATAGGGAACATAGAAACTGAAGTTACTGGGTGAATCAAAATAAGAGAAATACGTTAAGTCTGTTCACCATACACAGAGATGTCTAACCATTGATCCATCCGTCAATCTAGCCATGCACGCATAAGAAGTTATTATGTGCGTTTTTGCATACGTACTGTTACCTAGGTATCACGTGAACACTGTTTCATACACGGTGAAACGTCATGTCTGATACATAAATGTGTGTATACATTATCATATTCGCAAACCATTATTAATAAATTGCAATATGCTGATTACATTCAATATAAAAATGTCCCGACGGACAAATTCGCAGTAAAATTCGCAATTCGAAGATAAAATGTAATAACTTTGTGTCATTCTAAACTATTGTGACACTAACTGGCGAAAAAAGTATGGCAATAACTGTTCATATACGAGGTAACTGCCGATATGAACGTACAAGGATTTGAAGCATAAATGTTTGGTCGACATAGGTATGGGAAGAGTAGAGGTTTGGTTTAACAAGTATCATGATAATATCAAAACGTAATAAAGTACTGTAATGGGATCACTTCTCCGACCTATTGATTATCGCACATCGTCTATTGTAAGCAGTAAGCCGTAACCGGTATCCCTTCAGGAAATTACGCTAATTACCGTCATGTCTCAATTTTCGTTTGATTAAGTCAAAACAAACCATCATGGTACAAAAAGGCATCATATACAAATCTTATTCGAAGATTCTTATCATTTTAGACCTGGACTCTAAAGTTACTTTGCTTTTGAACAGATTTTTGAAAATCTAACCATCAATGAGTACGGAATCAGTCATAATCACACTGAATTTGTTGACTTCCAATTTCATAACCGTGATGCCGACAAACACTCGTCTTGTTTTCGCAAATTACGTTACTCTTACATTACATTACTGTTTTAAAATATACTCACACTCTTTGTCGTGCCTTCTGTGATTGACATTGGAGCAGCTACACTGGTATAAACCAACGTCAGTGTAACATAACGATGCTGCAAAAGATACATAACCGGTGTTCAGAGACCAATTCTAAATTATATGACAGTCATATTTTTCTCTCAGGGACAAACGAAATCTACGCTTACTGTGTAAATATTTCAGTGTTATGGCAATGTTAGAGACTTTTAAAGGCCTTTAAATATATGGAAATAAAGACCAGATAATGTAGATGGACAGTTAACATTATGGAATTTCATTCTTTTCAGTTTTCTTGATTTGCAATTCTACTTAGTTCATCGTTAACAGCACTTCTATCGAACTTATATCTAAAAGGGAAAACCGTTTCTTAGGCAACTGTGTCTCTTTTGATAAAATGACTCGGAAACTGTTCGACAGTAGTTTCGTTTACCATTTCAACGCAGTTAAGTATTACTATGTTTGCATTTTTTCGTACCTTATTGTTTATTTCCCAAGTGGTTACTTATTAGTATTGATAAATCTAATTTTAAATGACTTCATCGCCCATTCCCTCATATTACACTTTTCAGAATAACTAATTACAAATAATAAGCAAGCACGCTACCTTTACAAATATACAAGGTAGCTGGTTCAGATGATATCCAGAGGTGTTCACCAAACATCGATACAATGCAAGTGTATGACCTAGTGTCGCTAAGACGGGCTTTGGATATTCGTAGATTGAAACACTCCGATGGAATTGTCACAACGATGTCAAACCTGTCCGGCCTTTTGGCATATTTGGTAATCTCATCATCTTCTGAAAGCCATCCGTTGTTCCTTTTCCAGTGGAGAGGACCAGCTTTGTTATGCACGCTACATGGAAGCACCACGGTGTCGCCCTCGAAAGCATATGTGTCCTCAGGTACAATGCGGAACGATTGCAATTGTTCACGCGAAAGGGGTGTTGGCGAGTCTTGCGTTAAACCTTGATGGACTAAAACACATCAAACTGTCAAATAAATAGTGAAGATATATATATATATTATATATATATATATATATTATATAATATATATATATATATATATATATATATATATATTTATATATAAATATATTATGAGGTTATCCCACGATATCAGCGCTTGGTTGGGACGTATTGCCACGAGTGAGGGTGCGAGCCGCATCACACGAGTCGATGACGAGTGTGATGCGGCGCGCACCCTCACGAGTGGCTATACGTCCAAACTAAGCGCTGATATCGTGAGGTAACCGATTTATCATATGCCCATGACCGTATATTTTATGTAAAAGGTAATTGAAAATAAAGAAATTTATTAGTTTATGTCTGTCTTTCGAAGGGACTAAGTTTTTATATTCTGCCGCTGGTCTGAGCGCATTGATACATGTTTGTTTACAACAGCTGATCAAGTCGTCGATCGCATCGTGTCGAGTGTGTACAGTCTAAACAGGATTATTTCAGCGCAATTTACCGCAGTTCAGAAAAGGAATGGAGCCAATTTACTTATTCTGGTCACCGTCCCGGTGTTCTGGTGGATAATTATTACACGGACAATATTGTAAGTTTGAATTCACTGTAATAACTCTTGTTGAAACATGGCTGACGTGAACAGGAACGACGAAGTAGCGCGAAATACAACATTGTAACTTTAATTTTCTACAACAACCTGTCCTGTAACTCTCTTTAGATCTGAAATAAAGGAACGTTAAATTCATATGTACTAGTAATATGTTTCGTTTTATATTGGTAAATTTTGATTGAAGTGAAAAAGATGGATTTGATCGTTAAATGCAGATGAACATCATAACATCAAAATCGGAAATAAACAACAATTGATGACGTATAACGTGCCGTATCAGACTGATGTTTCACGTTCCACGTCACGACGCGTCAGAGGAGACACGGATACGGTCATGGGCATATGATAAATATATATATATATATATATATATATATATATATATATATATATATATATATATATATATATATATATATATATATATATATATATATATATATATATATATATATATATATATATACAAAAATGAATTGCTTGTCAATGCAGGAAAAGTATAGTGCTCAATGCACTCAATGCATTTCTGCAGGGCGGTAATACTGAGAATCTAGGAACTTATAGTTGTCACTCTACAGGCTGTTTCATGCGCTAAGCAATCATCCTGATGATTGCTTAGCGCATGAAACAGCCTGTTGAGTGACAACTACAAGTCCCTAGATCTCAGTATGTATATATATATATATATATATATATATATATATATATATATATATATATATATATATATATATATATATATCATACCATATCATATCATATCAACACATCTGGTATGCTTCGTACCTATTACTCGAGATTCACGCATACACGCGACCGTCAGAGAGGTAGAGTTTACGAATCTACTGTATGAAATTCGCTTTTGGTGATCGCATGCAACTATCAAGATGTTTTAAATCATTTGTTGTGTTGGTTCGGATTGAAATTCGACAAGTAAAACTTGTTTTCGTGTCCGCACTTGGAGACAAACAGGGAAAGCTTGTTTAACAGGTTGGACATATCTTCATTGATGTTCAATAAGTTTTCAGTTAGACAAAGTTTGTATTTTTTAGACACATTAGAGTTACCTCTTGCTTTTGATAGTATTGAACTTGATGACTTGATTGTCCTTGGATTTCAAGTTTCAAACATACTTTGGAAATCCTGTGCTGTTAGCATTCGCCTTGTTTTGGAAAGATTGACAAAATTTACATAGCGTATTTTAAATAAATTGTGAGTAAACCAGATGCACTGTTTCACCTTATTGGCATCGCTTGTATCATTAGTTTTATAGAGTAATTATTTAGACTGGCAAGCTAGTCAGAGTGGGGGATCGGTCTTGATACGGCATCTACATTCGCCAGTGAATTTGTTATCAATTTGTTGTGTAATTTCACAAAATTTTCCTTGACCTGCATGCAACTGTAGCTTAACAAGGGGCCAGAGTCATCTTGGGTTTATATTGTAATTGTAGAAACTCAGCTTACTTTCTTCTTCTTCTTCTTCTTCTGGTGATCATATTATTTTTAATTGTCCTTGTATAAATTTTGAAAAGGTTAGCATATATAAATTCTTGATTATGTCCAATTTTCATGGGAACAATAAACGTCAAGATACAGTTTGGAGAGATCTGCTTTCACTTCCTGAAATTATCAAACCTGTGTTAACTTCTTGTTATCTCAGTCCAATTCCAAAAAAGGAGATCTTCAATAGCCTCTTCTCCATGGTGTGTACGCAACTGACTCGTTTATGTTTGATTCTGGTACCGCTCATCCTCTGATTGTGTTTTATGTAATGCCAGAGATGACCTTTTACACATATTTTTAGAATGCCTTCGTCTTCCCCCTTTGTTCAGTCTCCTTCGTAAACTCTGTCACCGTTTTCTCGGTCAAAAATGCAAGATTTTACACTGGTGGTTTGTTTTCGGCCCACCCTTTGATAAATCGTACATGGACAGGAATACTTTTGCTTTTTTAAATCTTCTTTTCATGACAGCTACAATTGCAATTCATGTGCCGAGACAAAATGCAATTAATGATCATAATCCCTCAATCGTTAAAATGCTTGTTTTTGTTTTGAAAAGGCGAGTTTGTTCTCGCATTTTAGAAGAATACAATTTCTTCACGCTCAATTCAGACATAGTTGCTTTCAAAACATTTGGTGTGTTCTTCCGTAGACATTGATTGAATAATTACTATTGATTCAATTTTGTTGTGAACACTTCTTTCTGTTGTGTGCTTTTACCTCTAAGCACACTTTCCCTTTTGCCAATACCTAACTCGTCCTGGGCACCGTACTCCTCACGGAATGGGAGGGGGTAGTCAGTTGAGAAGATTCTTCGTTGGCATGTACATGCCAACGTAGAGTATGCCAACGAAGAGTTTTCTCAATATGTCCCTTCTCATTGGCGGTTAGGCGGCTTTTTTTTCTGCAAGATGTAAGGTGTTCTTGCCCTTTTTCTTCACAAAATCCTGTCGCGTTTTCTTGTTTCGAAGTTTGTTTTGCTTTCCCCCATTCAGTTGAGATTTTTCATGCACCTCGCATCTTGCCTTCTGTCAATAACAAAATTGTGCTTTTTTTCAGATTTAATTGGTTTCTTTGCCCATGTTGCAAGTGTTATAGCTACCTGTTTGCCTTTTCACCAGTTCTCTCCGTCTCGCTCCAGCATCAGTGTCTTTGCCACTTTGCAGTTTTTGCTGTTTTTTAATAGTCCAACTTTGCTCAGTATTTTCAATAATTGACCATCATTTGCCATTATGCATTTGTCTGATTTCATTTTTGCTCTTCGTCTCAAAATTTGAATTGTTTTGATATGTACTTTTCTGTACAGGAGATTAATTTTAGTAATAAACGTTCATTTGAAAAATCAAAAATCTTCTTCTTCTTCTTCTTCTTCTTCTTCTTATAAATAGTATTTCGAAGATTTCAAATATGTTTCAATGGCACAATCCTGTCTTTTGTACACAGACATTGATACCTTGTTGGTATTTGTAGTTGCTTTGGCGACGCCAACATTGATTTAGCGTCAAATGAGATCGTTTTACACAAAAGCACACAAAAGCTAATTCCTTGATTTAAAAAAAATTAAAATATCCAAATTATGTTGAAAATTCATAATTTTAAGCAATTTCTAACCATGTACTAATCGAAAATAATCGCAATCATACCAATCCATAATCCAATGACAGTAGGTCAGGATTCGTAAGACAATAGTAGTAAACATATGCACAAAACAGCAAAGAACAGACAGTAAATAGACGGTACACAAACAAAGTAATATTCATGAAAGAAGATATATGGACCTCTGGCCAGAAGACCAAGAAGTGATGTCAGGTGTTTCGAAAATAGTAAGCGCATCCTGTCCCACATGTGGCACCCGCCATGTTTCAATTTGTAAGTCAGATAGGTAGTTGTCACTAACTAAGGCCCAATGTCACCGATGTCATCAGTGATCATTTGTCGAAGAGAGATATTGTATTTATCTACCAGCTTGCGATACCTCCCAAAAAATCGTTTGAATGTAGAGACAAGTCTTGCTCTGGTGTAACCTTGATTTAACAGTTTGTAAGAGAGATGGCCATGTCTCTCTACAAAATCACCATATGAACTGCATACTCTAGCATATCGAATAAGCTAGGAAATGTATACCCATAAGCTGGTGAGAATGGAATATTACTTATGAGGTGTGGAAAATTGATTGATTGAAAGTTCATTCGAACAGGTTAACCAGTAATTTTCAGAGAGCTTAAAACAATTCCTTTAGAATACCGTTTGGCGTCGAGAGATATTCAGCATTCCCAATACTTTGTCAAGATTAATATTATTCTGTTTGAATGTAAGCAAAGTACTTTACACTCGAAATTCACTGTAGGTTGAAGAAGAGTTAAACTTCTTAATGTTGGAGTTTTTAGTCAGTGTGTTTTTGAACAGTGTCTTTTGGAAATGACAGTTTTCAGGATGTTTGTAATCAGCCATTTATCTGCCTTGTTTGCTTTTTATCCCTGTTTTCGTGATCTTTGTTATCAGAGATGGTTAGAGAAACGAACTTATACCGCTTGAAGATTTCAAGTGTGCCTACGACCGACACTTCGAAGCTAAAAATGTAGTAGGTGGGATTTATGTTTATATATTGACATTACTAAAATCCGTCTGTATTTGAGTTCATTGTTATGCACGTAAGAATTCTGATCACGTTCCGAAAAAAAAAAACTTTTTTAGTATGTGTCTCTTGCGGAATTCTTATGAAAGTAAAGCGCGTGCCTTTGAATTTGGAGTGTCATTGTTCGGCACACACGTATTTCTTGACTGTAACGTCCAAGTTGCTTTACTCTAACACACAACATCAAAGGATAAGAAGATTGCCACACATTGTCTGATCGTATACCTAATGCTTCAAAATAAAAACACTGTAGCGCAACTTTTACCTCTAGAAAAATGACAGTTGTAATATTTTTTTTTCCGATTCAGGCGTTTGATTGGCTGAAAGCTTTGCAGCCCGGTATAATTGGAGAAAGCTCACAAAGCGTTCTACATCACAATGGTCAACCACACCACAAAGTTCGACCATTTTGACAAAAAGCGGCGTTATTGATAGGGATAAGTCATTTTTATCGGGAATGTTGGAATAAATGCAAAATTGAAGCAAGTCCTTATGTAAATGACCAAAATTCCACATGCATTGAACCCACAAACGTAGCTCAAGGCATGCTTCTAATTTGTTTATAAGTTGTGACCGATAGCACAACCGTTTTGAAAGCAGCAATAATTGTAGCTTACTGGCCATGTGCGGGATATTTCTGGCGTGTTGGCTTTCGAGCACTGGCCTGGGCTAGTGCTACACAGCTATCACGACAGAAAAAAACGGCGCACAACAAATTGGTAGCCCTACGGGTAGGGCGCGAGTGTCCCGATTTCGGTTAGTAACGCCGACTCCCGGCGCAGCCAAAGCCGGACACTCGCCATACTCGTAGGGCTAGACCCTTGGGCTACAAATACTGCAGTTACAGTATTGATGGCTTTTTATGAATTGAACGTCGATCAACATCTTGTAATACTTATCGTCGACGACTGCAATGCAGATGTATCGTACTTTCTCAGAGGACTGGTCCTGCAAAAACATGCCGATATGTTTTTACTGTCGATGCTGCCAATCAAGATATCTCCCTTTTCACAGTTTGTAGGTATAAACTACGAAACCAATCGAATTATCATCACCAATGTCTCTGTATTTCGTGAACTATCAATTGCTGAAGATCATTGTAAGTTGCTTTTCCGCGGACGTACGTTCTTCTCTTTGTGTTGGGCATTCTTATCGGCTCTACACAGAGACCTGCCACGCAGAACTACATTTAAGAAGGTACAACTGTTAGTCAAACACAGAAAATATGTTTAGCCTGAGAATTGCTCAGGGACACGCAAAGACATATACATATACGGGAATGCGAAGTTTTGAGCCAACCATATGCCTGAATCGAAAAAGAGTTAATTTTTCGAGAGATAAAAGTTCTGCTACAGTGTATTTATTTTGTATGAGACGAGAACGTGCGGCAATCGACACATCCTTTGAGGTTTTGTGAAATACAACCTATACTTTAAACGTCAATAAATTTCTGTGAGCCAAATGCCGAAACTCAAATTGAAATATGAGCGCCGTAATGTATGTTTAAAATTTTGAACATAATCATTAGACAGTGGCATATGTTGAAACCATCATTATTCATAAATGAATAATTTATCTATTATTCATAAACGGCCCATGTGAATCATTTGAACCTAAATTTGTACGGGTTCAGGTTGCTCTACGGAACCGTCTCCTTCTTTTTGCCGATTATCTGACTTTATGTTTATTTGAATTTAGATACTATTGAACAAACGTTACTTAAGTTACATACAAACGAAAAATTTTGGTTTAAAAATCTGATTATTATATTTATTAGACCATGCAGAGTCAAGCAATCTTAGAAGTTTTGAATGGAGAGAGGACTAAGGTTGTTCCTGCATATCGTTAAAATTGGTATCTTGTTGTCCAGCTCTGGCCTATGTAATAGGGCACAGAGTGGGCACAGAGTAAACTAACAGCGTAAGCAACGAGAGCGTTAGTCTACACCGAGTGAGCTTTCTAAATGTTGGTGACATTGATGGCACTTTGCTTATAAAGTATTTCAATCGAAAGAAAGTACCGACTATGATCTCGGGAGGTGAAATTAGGGGGGGGGGGCTACATCACGGGGGAACATTCTACTTCATCGCATGAAACTACAAATGCGTTCGTTCTCTACACAAGCAAAATGAAGAAAAAGCCTCCTTTATAGAAGTCCTGACTGCAGTTCCTCCAAGTAAGATTGAAGTGCCTATGAAATCTTGCTCAAATTGTCAATGTCTTCTCAATGACATTCTAGTGAAGGCAAAACTTAAATGCAATAAATGAAGAAATGAAATAATGTAGCACGGTAAGCTAAAAATGTGATCTTTATATGAAATCGAAGAAAATTTGATCCCATAGCACATCCCAATGCAGAAACCTTCTACCTTTGATGGTGCAAATTTCATGGTATTAGTCTATGTAGAAACACAGGAAATACACATGGCATATTGTTATCTTATTTTACAAATGAAAAAAGTCATCCCTATGGAGGTAGAATATTTGTTCGATATTGTTTGCAGATTCATTGACAAATGACTTGAGATTGGTAAAAATAGAAATTATTGAAAAAAGTGGATGTATGTGAGTTCGATTGATCACAAGGCGAATATGTCATTACAGACAGCACATTTTCATTGCCACCCTTGAAGCTCCTTCGTAATAAGTTTCGAAGGCTGTTTCTTTTAGCACAACGGTAACTTCTGTATGGACCACGATCAAAATATTACTTTAATTCGGAAAAGGTCCAAAAAATTTAACTTGTTACAAAATGCAATGCATTACCTTACTTTGATACTTACCTAGACAATGAAGTATGAAAAGATCAAAATTGAGGACACATAAAGCTGCGATTTGAAGTATTTCCATCGTAACGGGGCACAAAACATCCCTCGGTGATGTCCAAAACAGAATGTTGTCTCTGCACCACTTAGCTCATTCGAACGTTTATGATCGATTTCGATTCTTGTTGCAAACATCGTCATTTAAATGGTCTTTTGTTACACTCGTCCATGTCGTCATGACGACAGTATGTTATGAATTGCATAATTGGACAAGGGTCACTATCAATCATAGAAATTCTTAACATAATTTTATAGATACACACGGATATAATAAGAAGGGAACCTTATTCGACCAAATTTATATTCTCTGTGGTTTTAGACAGGTGTAAATTTTGAATTGATGCTAAAGAATTAAATGTTTTCCAAAGCTTACGTTGCACACACTCTTTTTGGATGTTGTCTGCAAATTCACCCCATTTAGGGCTTGTCACTCTTAACATTCCAATGATATAGGATGCCAAAGTCACGTGTTTATTTTAAGGTTTCAAACACAAAAAACCTGCTAAATCGTCTTTACAAGCATTCTGCCGGAGAATCATAGCTCAAACTATTCAACAGAGGGGACGCAAAGTAGAACAGAAATACTGCACGGTTATAGATCCATATACCAAAGGAAAGGTTGACATTAAACATTTCAAGGTAATTTCTTCGACGAGAGAAGTTCATATCGGTGTCAGTAAAAATTGAAATTTCAGTTCAAAAACTTATATGAGACACAGGGCAAAATACTTGATATACTACAATACATACACATATACTGATTGTGTACATGTGTCAAATGCGTTAGGTATACATGTACGTATAGTAATTAAATGCAAACCCACGCACTATGTACACATTGTGCAAAGATCTGCATTACGTATACTCATGATCCGCATAGAAATACGCTACGCATATCAACGTATTGGATGTTTCATTATACAAAGATATACGGAAATATACGGAAATATACTGAACGTATGTCAAGCATTTTGCCTATATTTCCTTAAAATATATATGTCAAAATCACATAACTGAATTATCAAGTAAATATTATTTTGTTTTGAAACGATCGAAAAATAACAAAATGTAACAGGGATCATAGTAATTGTCTAGAATCTTGGCAGGTTTTTTATTTGAGGTCAGAGAAATACCACAAGAAGTTTCTCGAATGTAAGGTCATGTGGATCTAGGGGTGTCTCAGCACAAATCAAGTGCGATTAGCAACAAAAGAAGGTGCAGGAGAGTAGAATTAAAACAAACGGTCGTTTTTGCCTAAGGTACGGTCAAGCCTGCTTTCATCAAAAACAAAGCAGCTATCTCCACAATGAACACAATTTGTATAACATCCAATAGTTCACGAATTTCTTTATCCGCTGACAATTTTTTTTTAAAGGGATACGTCAAGATTCCTTCCTCTGCTGTATAAAAATCGAATGAAGGGCATTTGAATTTAAAGACCTTCGTCTCATAACACAAGGTAGACTTTCATGATAAAATAAACAGAGAAAAAAACTCAATCGTTTAATGACAGTGACGAAAACGACAAAAGAGATTTGCTCTCAAATATATGAAATAATACCTTGAGTAAAGAAAAATATGTGATTGTTAGGAAATATAGTATGGTATTCGCTGCTGGAGGCGTTGGAATCGAAGTTCTGAAATATATTGGAAATAATTGTAGACGTACAGAGGTTAACAGAATCCTTTCCATGAGACTGCAATGAAGCTTCTCATTTCAGTTATACAATGTAATAAATTTCAGCTCGAAAAATGTGCCTGACGAATCTGACAATACGAAACTAAGTGACTCTCATTTACTAAGGACCTCAAGCCATTGACCTTCTGCACAACTCAATTTTACCTCGCAGTGTTGACATGTGACTCCATGATGGGTTCTCACTGTCAGTCGATCACGAAAAACGATGGAGTAAATCGTTCATATGTTAGCATTATCTCAAAGGGGAAGGGATGTTCGCACGGAAATCACTGACGACTTCAAGTTCAGGTGGAGGGCTAGATCAACCTACAGATTTCGGTTCAAAGGCGAACTCACGCGATGTAATTTCTGAAGATATTAAGGAACTTCTGCAAGAACTGGAACGTCTTAAAATGTGCGTGGCTAACACAGAAAGGAATATCATGGACAATGCGGACACTTGTTTATTGTCAAGTAAAAGTGTTGAGCAGGACTGGCGCACCTGTGACTCAACTTTTAGTACGAATGTCAAGACCTGAAGAGAGGAACAGAAATTCCTTGTCATGCAATTCCTAAGACAACATCGTCCTAAAGGGCACATCCAATACGATAACCAACATACCATCTGGTCATAATACGATAATCAACATACCATTTTGTCATAAGACAGAAAAACGGATGATACAGATGGCCTCCAGTGTGGACGATGATTTTACTAAAGCATCTCATCGCTGTGAAAGACTCGGAAGCAGATGATAATGGTAATATCCAAGTGGTAAATGCAAAACCAATTTAGGTATTTGTCTCCCTTTTGGAGAATCCCCCGGGGTTATTGCCTTGTGCTTATACACCCGTAAGTACTGATGTGTGACGTGATAAACTTAAAAATCAAATAAGACTCTTATGCTCTTTCCTCGTTGAATGTTCACAAATCGTATTTCGATTGAGAGCATTTTGCCCAACAGATACACGTACTTGTTCGCAAATATGATTTGCCATGATTTGTAGTTGCTAATTATCAACTCGTACAACTAGCTTTGGTTCAAGTCATCTGTCGGAGTAATAACATAGTATTTGAAACTAAAAGTATAGTCGTATATTCCTTATCCAATATCACTGGCTGACAACAGGTGTTGTCGCATGTCATCGATGATTTGTATATGCTGTTAGACAAACAGTTATTGATGATGAAGTCGGCTTTTGTTTTGGTAGTCCATACGGAAGTGTTATAGTATAGTGGTGTAAGATTCTGATCATGAAATCCGTTCACACGAAACGCTATAACGACTGTAGCATGAGTGAAAAGGAACACTTAGCAATATCGACACAACAGCTATTCTCTTTGGCAATACGTACTGTATTAGCTCACTTTGTTTCAATTGCTAATCTTATCACTACGATCTTGACTCTCCCCAGACAGCTGCAAGCAAAGTTCTTCAGTAAAGTCGCAGTGTATCTCGGGTAATAAGTCTATTCCGGGCTGGATAAGGTAAAGATTACCATGCTACTACTCTCGATGCACTAATGTTATGTCGAAAGGTCTGGTAGCCCATGAAAGACTAGATTTTGACTCATAATGTACTTAAATTATTGTCTATAAGCTGATGATATCGTATTAATATATCCCTTTGCAAATTGTGTCAATAGCTCCTAAATATTACCTTCTGCTTTACTGATCAGCATGACATTACTTTTAATTCCGTAAAATATTATTTCTGAGATTTAACATGTGTGTCTAAATGGCAGGAGCCTGTCTTTTGTAGATAAACATTGCTAACTTTGCGATATTTGTAATTGCTATGGCAATGCAAACGAAGACATTTAGTGTCAAATTAGGTCATCTTAGGCCAGAGCGAATTCTCTGATTCAAAAGTTTTAAAAATGCCAAATTTAGAATAAAATCATCAAATTTCAGGCCTATTGCTTGACCGTGTATAGCTTGTAATTATGGAAAGTTTATTTGAACCGGATTACCAATAATTTTCGAAGAGCTTAAAGTGATGCCTTTGTGCAAACATTCCCTTTGTAAAAAATACTATTATTGTGTTTTAACGTAACCAAAGCACTTTACCCTCGAAGTTTTCCTTTAGGTTGAAGTCACCTACCCAACCATTTGGAAGGTGTGATCAAGATGGTCATAACAGCAAATTTTGGAGAACCACTGTCAAGATCCAGTGAAAAGGTTCTGACGTGATAAACATTGAGAACAGTTGGATTAAGAGAGATATGACTGGTCCAACCTGTTCAGTTTCTCTGTGGAGAGAAGTTGAAATGAAGTTCAAAACTGTATACGTAGTAGGCGAGTTTCTGTAGGGGGAAAGTTTGAAAGTACAGAGCGGCATGTTTAGTCAGTTTGACATCTCTGACGTCATAACAACTCTATAGAGTCGACTTGAACAGGTTTTTTCTGTGTAGCAAATCCGGACGTGAAAGTGCGATATTCATAACTATATATACTCATCCACAATTCAACAACAATAAGTCAAAATTTCTTATAAAATGGTCAATTGCTAAAAAGACTGGCACAAAATAGACCGGACCAGACAGTAAAATACTAGGTAACACAACAAACTTACATCAGTTAAAGAATACGCAATAATCATAATTGACATTTAGATTTTATTCAGCTTCTAAGCAGATATGTCACATTTACATCCCGTCATCTTCTGCTTTTGCTGCCCCCTATGGAATTGTTTTCGCTTACGATGTACCAGTCAATTTGTTAGCCTAAGTAGTAAAAGCAGTCATATGTAAGTAAAGTCATAGACAAGAATACAAATACTGACAAAACAATGGAACAACCCTTTTAATACAATATACGTAATACCAAAGAAACAGATATATCGAGGACATATATTACAAAACGCCATCAACTCTACCTAGTGAACAGATCGAACTGTATTTTACTATTGATATTTTCCAAAATGTTAACACATATCGTGCTAAGTTAGTCACTTGCTTTACTTTATACACTATAAAATTCATCATTGAAAGTATAATGGAATAAGTAGTCGTGGCAGTTACGTTACAAATTTCATATCTTATTATGAGCTTTTAAGTTATTGCACTGAAAATCAAATTCTTCTGTGTCATTGACACATTGTAAATTGCCCTTACGGCCTCAAACTATTTCAAACACAGAATGAGAATGTGGTGTGTTAGGCTTCAAAGTGCGTGTTCGTGTGTGTAACCATGTTTGTGGTCTATTGATTTGCACTTCTCCTCGGGCAAAACAAATTAAATGTTTAAAAAAAAGACATTTCTAAGTTAGTGGTCACAGAAATACAATTATTAAGGGCTAGATTGTTGCATTCTCAGAATTACGATCGCCTACAGCCATTGTTTTTTGCTTTTTATAGTGTATGTTATATTTACCTGCATGTGTATTCATTAAATTAAAGTTACTATTGGTGTAATCATAATTGAAACAGGGCCATCACTATTTCTCAAGTAGTCATCGGCTCTTGTGAATAACGAGTCAATTGTCGACGCTTCGATAATAATAAATACATAAAATTTAAAAGGAATATTGAACTTCATCCTCTATGCCTTTTATTCAAGACGACTCAAGAAAGTGTGATTGTGTTCCATTTGTTGTCAATTATTGGCGAATCGGTCGAGATATTAAACACTGTAACGTCGATCATGGTTTTTCACAAAATTACTTCATGTTAACTTCAGTTTCTTGTTGACTACATTTGTTTATCTACACCGAAAAATATACCTAGATACACAGTATTTAGCTTGTAAACTCGGCCAGTTTCTTGTCCTTCACGCGGAAGTATGTGTCCGTGTGTGTTCTTTTGTGCCTGTTCAGCAATGGTTAACCGATATAGTGACGGTTTGCCGTGAAGGCATCACACGGTTTGTCATCACACCAAATGTTGATCCTATTGTAACGCTTCCACTGTGCTCTCGAGCCGTCAGAAATGTAATCTTCTTTCGAGCAAGCTGAGAACGCACCTGCATGGCAGAAACACAAGTATACAATATTATTATACATGTCTTACTTTGACATTCAACTTCAAGTAAAGTAATTGGAGGAAGAAGAAGAAGAAGAAGATTTTGTGATGCTTTTACCTCTAAGCTCACTTTCCCTTTTGCCAATACCTAACTCGTCCTGGGCACCGTACTCCTCACGGAATGGGAGGGGGTAGTCAGTTGAGAAGATTCTTCGTTGGCATGTACATGCCAACTTAGAGTATGCCAACGAAGAGTTTTCTCAATATATCCCTTCTCATTGGCGGTTGGGTGGCCTTTTTTTCTGCAAGATGTAAGGTGTTCTTGTCCTTTTTCTTTGCAAATTTCTGTCGCTTTTTCTTGTTTCGAAGTTTGTTTTGCTTTCCCCATTCAGTGGAGATTTTTCATGCACCTCGCATCTTGCCTTCTGTCATTAACAAAATTGTGCTTTTTTCAGATTTATTTGGTTTCTTTGCCCATGTTGCAAGTGTTATAGCTACCTGTTTGCCTTTTCACCAGTTCTCTCCGTCTCGCTCCAGCATCAGTGTCTTTGCCACTTTGCAGTTTTTGCTGTTTTTTTAATAGTTCCAATTTGCTCAGTATTTTCAATAATGACCATCATTTTTGTCATTATGCCTTTGTCTGATCTCATTTTGCTTTTCGTCTCAAAATTTGAATTGTTTTGATATGTACTTTTCTGTACAGGAGATTAATTTTAGTAATAAACGTTCATTTGAAAAAATCAAGAAGAAGAAGAAGAAGAAGAAGAAGAAGAAGAAGAAGAAGATTTTTTGATTTTTCAAATAAACGTTTATTACTAAAATTAGTCTCCTGTACAGACAAGTACATATCAAAACAATTCAAATTTTGAGACAAAAAGCAAAAATGAAATCTGACAAATGCTTCAATTTAGCAAATGATGGTCAATTACTGAATACTAAACAAAATTGGACTGTAAAAAATCAGCAAAAACTGCGAAATGACTATGAAACTGATGCTGGAGCGAGACGGAGAGAACTGGTGAAAGGGCAAACAGGTAGCTATATCACTTGCAACATGGGGAAGGAAACCAATTAAATCTGAAAAAAAGCACAATTTTGTTAATGACAAAAGGCAAGATGCGAGGTGCATGAAAAATCTCCACTGAATAGGAGAAAGCGAAACAAACATCCGAAACAAGAAAAAGTGACAGAAATTTGCGAGGAAATAGGACAGGAACACCTTACATCTTGCAGAAAAAAGCCACCTAACCGCCAATGAGAAGGGGTATATTGAGAAAACTTTTCGTTGGCATGTACATGCTTACGAAGAATCCTCCCAACTGAAGAAGAAGAAAGAAGAACTGATCAAGCAATCCAGACGCAAATCACTTACAATTCTTTCGGAAGATGAACAGCGTGAATGAAAGACTTGTTTGAATTGACGCGAAATAGATTGAGATGTATAGAGTTGAAATACGGTCTACTTCATTGAAGCAAATTTAACATACTATTGTCTGTATGATCTCAAGAGTGTTTCTAAAACTGTTGTAAAAAACATAGGTTAAATGGGGTCGCCGTGAAGAATTCCCATATAAAGCCTACAATAGCCTGAACTTTACCATTTTTGTTACAGCGCTTTCGATATTAATGTTCAGGGCTTCTATCCAACTTGTAAATAGACCCCATAGTTGAAAGTAGTCAAACCTTTGTAAAGGATGTCAAGATTGTTTGCATCAAAAGCCTTCTCAAAGTCAATCGCTGATAAAACCCTCGGAATATTAACTGTACGAGTGTAGTGAAAAATTTCATCAATTAAAATATAATTACTGACATTTCTTCCTTTCAAAAACTATGTTTCTGTTTCCCTGATTATACAGTTTAAAATGTTATCTATTCTTTTGGCTAAACATTTAGAAGCTAATTTTATGTATTCATTCATAAGTGAAATACGTTTCAAATTTTTGCAACCTTTTGTTGGTCTCCGCAAAGAGTTCTCATCAATGTTATGATACTTTGCTTCTGTGAGCTAGAAAATTCTTCATGCATTTAACCAAAACTAAGTTAATTTACAACATATTTACCCACTATATACCAAAACGAAATGTAACAATTTATGCGTAGGACCATCATTTCCAGAGCTTTTGTTATCTGGTGTTGTCTTAAGAATCTGAAACATTTTAACAAAAGTCAGAATACCTTCACAGAGTTACTTCTCATTTTCTGATAATTTAGACGAATTTGTACAAAAAAGTCGTTCATGTCATCAAAATTACTGTACTTTTTTGCATAAAGACTGAATAAAAGAGCTTAATTTCTGACAAGATATCGTTATGTTCACTAAAGTTCTGCCATCCCTAGTTTGAAGTTTACCAATGATAGATTTTCTTTTAGTTGCTTTTCAAAACTTACTTTTTCCATCTTTTTGTACCAGTTAGCTCTCCACCTCACTTACGCCATCAGTAACATAATCATACTCTCTGAGTAAATCATTCTTGGCACATTCCAACAGGTTGCAATTTTGTTCACTAGGAACATTTGTAAAGAGCTCCTCTGGAAAAACTATGAGTATATTTCTTTTTGCTTCCTTTTATCGTTTTAACAATAATCAATGGAAAATTCTGTGATCTTGCATTTTAAACAGTCCCAAAAAGCGCAATCGTTGAAAAATTACCATGTTCCAGTGCCAAAATAGAGATATTTTCTTCCAGTATCATTTTATACCTTTGATCATGAATTGAGCTAGAGTTAAACTTCCAATATTCAGATCCTCGTTCAATAATACTAATTTTGATTGTCAAATACAGTGCAGAATAGTCTGAATCTATCCTATGGATAGTGTCGATTTTTGTCCAATTTTGTTCCAAATGACAAGAAATAAGGAAATAATCCAATCTACTTAGGATTACACAAAGTGTGCACCTTCTCCAGGTAAAACTTGTTCGTCCTTCATTGCGTAGCCGCAAAATATCACATAATTAAAATCATCAGACAGTACATAAGATAATAAGTTTTCAATCGGTATCGAACCCTCAACATACGGCATCAGTCGCCTAGCGGAGAGACAACAGAGAGAACCGCTCGGCTAACTAACTTTCCTCGTGCCTTATGATTACCCGCTGAACGATCATTAGCCTATTATAACCGATATTAATATCTCTTCCAATGACAACAGCAGTAAAAGAATGACGATGTAATCAGCGATCTAAATTTGAATTACTTAAAAAATATGGCGTTGGAGCTTCCTGTATTGCGGCAAAAATATCTACCAATGATTATATAGGGTGTACTACAAGTCAACTGTGATAAGAATGTAACGACAATGCATGGAAGTCAATTATTAAACTCTGAATAACCGCACCATCGTGGTTAATGATAGTCATACTTACTTACCTACTTACTTACTTACTTACTTACTTACTTACTTACTTACTTACTTACTTACTTACTTACTTACTACTTACTTACTTACTTACTTACTTACTTACTTACTTACTTACTTACTTACTTACTTACTTACTTACTTACTTACTTAGTCGGTCGGTCGGTCGGTCGGTCGGTCGGTCGGTCAGTCAGTCAGTCAGTCAGTCAGTCAGTCAGTCAGTAACTTGGGTTGGCGAGTGAGTGAGTTAGGTTTAATTGTTAGTTAGTTGACGGTTAGTGTATTAGTTGATTGGTTGATTGGTTGATTGGTTCCTTACTTACTTACCTACTTACTTACTTACTTACTTACTTACTTACTTACTTACTACTTACTTACTTACTTACTTACTTACTTACTTACTTACTTACTTACTTACTTACTTACTTACTTAGTCGGTCGGTCGGTCGGTCGGTCGGTCGGTCGGTCGGTCGGTCGGTCGGTCGGTCAGTCGGTCGGTCAGTCAGTCAGTCAGTCAGTCAGTCAGTTAGTTAGTTAGTTAGTTAGTTAGTTAGTTAGTTAGTAAATACGATCTGACATGTTTTCTTGATGAATTTTGCGGCACTGGCTATTTCCCGCCAAAACCTATTTGGAAAACAATTGTTAATGATACTATCCATGAGAATGAAAATAATTGCTGGAGACAAAGATTGTAAAGTAGAGGTGATATGCTGGTGTACTCTCGATTGCACACAAAGTTAGCTCCATTTCACTTGTACACATATTTACGCAATTTTCCTGAGCGCCATGAAATTGTTTACAGTATTATGAAACTTCTCACTTTTCCTAGAAATGAAGTATGTTTTAAGTATCAAAATACAGTTGATGATGTTTT
The DNA here is from genome assembly GCF_041260155.1 of Ptychodera flava. Taxonomy (NCBI): domain Eukaryota; kingdom Metazoa; phylum Hemichordata; class Enteropneusta; family Ptychoderidae; genus Ptychodera; species Ptychodera flava. The sequence continues at coordinate 15,071,815 of NC_091930.1, read as the reverse complement.
GACTCATTTGTTAACTTCCTTTTGTCATGCAACAATAGCAAGAGACTCGCTTTGGAAATGTCTTTTCGACAAAATGAGCATTACTGTTTCTGCAACACTTTTCAACTTAAATGACCTTGACTTCATTGGTAATATTTTAGGAGATCGTATTTACATGATTAACTACCAGGAGTCTGGTGAACAAGCAACTCTTCAAGAAATTGTGCTGGACTTTGTGCAAATGTGCCTCGAGAACTAAACTTAGTTCCGTGCATTGCTTTCTGTCAGAAGCTTGCTTCTATATTTAGTGTGTTTTTTTTTAGTAACTTTTTTCCCTTACTACCTCTGTAATTTAATGTGTTGATGTAACTCTTCTCATGTTTTGAGGAGGAATAAAGGAGCAACAACAACAACAACAACTTACTAACTTAGTTAGGTAGTAAGTTAGTTAGTTAGTTAGTTAGTTAGTTAGTTACTTAGTTAGTTAGTTAGTTAGTTAGTTAGTTAGTTAGTTAGTTAGTTAGTTAGTTAGTTAGTTAGTTAGTTAGTTAGTTAGTTAGTTAGTTAGTTAGTTAGTTAGTTAGTTAGTTAATGTTTTGCTATAAAAATGTGGCTTAAGAAAAGCTGTTATAAAGATTAATTATGTACAGAAGCTATAACTCAGGATCTCCTAAACACACTTTGATCTCACCTCTTTATTATTCCAACAGTAGAATATGAATATGAAGAAGCCCTGAAGTGAGTTGAGAATGGCAAAGATGTACTCAAAGAAGATGGTGTGTCGATCAACAGACAGCAACCCAAACAACCAAGTCATGCCCAGCAGTGGTAATAAAAGGATGGCAGCCTTCAGACTGGATCTGCGAACATGTTCACAGAAATGCAAGAAAACATTGAGTTAAACTCGTATATTCTTTTACCATAATCTTACTTAAATGTAAACATGATATAAGTTCCGTTACGTACTGTTTTTTCCAATAAATGATTTGAAATATGTAAATACAGAGGTGTGATTGATACTTTCGCTGCTTGCGCTTGATATCGTACTCATATTGTATTTTTTTGCTAATTGTTCACATCTGACTCTACTCATGATCATGATCTATATATATATATATATATATATATATATATATAATATATATATATATATATATATATATATATATATATATATATATATATATGTGTGTGTGTGTGTGTGTGTATAAATTGAAATATATATGAACTGAACGCATTTGCTACCTGATATTCTTATGCTTGTCTTCCGTTTTGTTGACTAGTCGTCGGGATATTACCCGAAGTGCTATGCCCAAGATCACCAAATTGAAAATGATAACAGCCAGCATAGGTCCGACGAATGCAAAAATCATACCGCTTTGCACTGACAACCAGCAACTGTGTGATGAATTTTCAATTCAGAGAATCATCAATATTAATTATACGTTTGACAACATAACTAAGAAGGAAACAAGTATACTATTCGGAAAAAAACACATTCTTGCAAAATTTGAATTTGGTTACTGAACATATGAAATGAAAACCTCTTTATATCACGTGACTGACATGAACATTTTGAAAACATGTTTTTAATCTTTCTCGCAATTTTTTGTTTCCGATAATGTACAGAACTAAAATGTGCTCAATACGATTTTGTTCTAGTTTGTTGTATGGTGCAAACGCAATGTAAGTCGTGTTAAGAGATGCCATACCTCACTTCTGAGAATGAAGACGTTTTAGAGTAAAATATTTTGCACGACGTTGACGTAAATGGTGATTTTGGGACCAGAACGAGGCCAGCAGTGCATTTTTTAAAATCAAGTGTCAGATATACAAGCAGAGAAATACTTACTTGTCATCAGTACCGTAATAAGCATGTCCAAAGCCGAGTGAGATTGCCACAAGTACCAAAGGAACACCTGTTTGGATAAAAATAACATGTTTTTACATGTTATTATTGTGACAAAAACGAGCTGATATCACATCTATGGAGCAATGGTATGAAAGATCGTATGCGTGCGAACCTTAAGAGACTTATCTTATCATATTTATATGAAACCCAATTAATCAGGTGTCGATACGTAAGTGGACTTACCCCAACCAATTAAATAGTAAGCCACGAATCGTCTTCTCAGAGCTTTTTTAAACACCACGACCAGTTGAAAATAGAGGTGAATGCCTTCAACCAACATCCAACAGAAGACAGACGTAAAGAAATAATGAAGGAGAGCGGCGACTGTGGTACAGACAATCTGGCGTAATAGGCAAGGGAAAATATTGTCATTTCTCTTGTTTAATTGCATGAGATAATGATTGAGACACATGCTGTCCGAAAGCCCTAAGATGACTTTGTGCAAGTGACATCCGAATATATATAGTATGAAAGCATAATTTTGATATGATGTACTTTGGTAATTTGTGACATCAGAATATTTAGTTTCAATGTATTTTGAACTATAATGACTGTTTTTACATTAATTCCTTCTTGAAGTCACAACACAACATACGAGATACGGAATTTTACATTCAGTTTAATTCAAGACGTCTCTTGTCACATTACTTTTAAGTATTCGTGAGGTCCGAAAGGACAATCTTTACCTCGTTGCTTGTCAGTTTCATGCCGGCTAGAAAGATAATTTGTCCTATACCAATGGCAAGGCAAAGATTTATCTGGATAATGCGCTCAAGCGTACGCAACCTGAAAAAATGAAATATCAGAGAAGTCCTTTCACACGTTAGAAAATATACTTTGCAGGTCTCTGAGAGTCTTCAACTGAAATAAATCTTTTCATTAATTTTACGAGATCAGGTCGTAAAACGTATCATAACCAGAGTCTCTCTCAAAGGCTGATGTTACGCCCTGTATTAACAACATCTCCCGGACAAACGATGATATTGTATCAAGGTAGGCTGCTTTTGGGGACCGAATTGTTTTTGTGAATACTTCCCTGATATTGTGTGGACAATCGATCGTCTTGGTTTCCGAAACTTCAGTTTTATGACAGATTTAACAAAGAGATGTGGCTATTTATAATTTTAAATATGACATATGAAATCTTGATATATAACATCTTAGATAATTTGTATCTTCGGTAAAACATTTGTGAAAATGAACACATATGTGTACCCTTGCATGTACTCTTGCATTTGAAGTCTTACAGCCTTTGAGGCTCACACAAGCTCAAACCTGTATCAAAGTTGAGAATCAAAAGTGTATTACAAATGAGTTTCTTTCTTAATTTTCGATAGATAGAACGATAGAACGATAGAATGATAGAACGATAGATAGATAGATAGATAGATAGATAGATAGATAGATAGATAGATAGATAGATAGATAGATAGATAGATAGATAGATAGATAGATTTTTTCAGCCATAAAGCTAATAAATAAGTCGTACCATTAAACTCCCTCGGATACAATTCACCCGCTCAATACGCACTGCAGTCTAACGAATAAGGCGATAGAGTTGTATTATAAATACCTCGTTAATCCATTAGTTGAAGGCGTAATTACATATGATACGTTGACTAACTGACTAATAAAATATGTGAGTTACTGACACACACGATACCTTACCCAATGAGCAAATTCTTTATTATTAATGAAATTAAAGAGACCTACCCGAGCAAAGCAAATGTTAGAATCGTCAAGACAATGGAGAATAAAGAAATTCCACAGCCAATCACACTGATTAATTTCAATGACGTCACATGAATTGTTGGTACCTACGAAAATAGAAATTACACATTACACGAATATATATTCAAGGCACCATGGGGTATCACTGAGATATTGATAACTTCGGTTGCTAAAAGGTCTGTCACAAGACAAAATATGTATGTATGTATGTATGTATGTATGTATGTATGTATGTATGTATGTATGTATGTATGTATGTATGTATGTATATGTATGTATGTATGTATGTATGTATGTATGTATGTATGTATGTATCTATGTATCTATGTATGTATGTATGTATGTATGTATCTATGTATCTATGTATGTATCTTTGTATCTTTGTATCTTTGTATGTAGTATGTATGTATGTAATTTGAATGTATGTATGATATATACATGTATTAATTTATATTTTTTTAAACAACTAACAAATTGAATTCACATTTACTGTTGGACAACCTGTTCTTAATATCTAGTGAGCCATTTATACCAGATGATACAACACTAAAATGAGCAAACTTACTCCAAAGTCTCTTAAGCGGACAAGTACACCAAAACTAGTAAGATGGTTGCAGTGACAGATCGTTGCTGTCTGACTAGTGCTGTAGACGTGACATCCTGTAGAATTCCACGACATAGTTTGCCTGAAAGAAAAATATGCTGAGGACATTACATGTTTTATGCCTAAAATTTACATGAAATACCATTGTTTATCTCCTTTCTTCTTTTGGGATGCTCCTGGTTTACTCGGAAACAATACAGAGGAGATTAGTTGTGAGGTGCTAATTAAGGCAATTCAGCAATGCAAATCTGAATGAGAAATGACTAGTGAAAACGTCACACCTTTGCTTTGAGGTTTCTGTGCCACGAGACGTACAGATATAAACCACTGCCTTTGGCCATTGCAAAGGACTTTCTTATTATTGAGGTAATAGAAATGCTACTCATAACACAAAGCGTTATTTACAATAAGCCACCACAGATGATGACTATTGTTCCACTGTTTTGAGAGATTCAAGAGATATGGTCACAGACGACATTGCGTAATAGCCGCGGGTAACACGAGGAGTCACAGGTTAAATAGCAATCGAAAAAATCGCCTGCGGAATTATTTTTATCTATATCAAAATGGCCCATGCGTTCATTCATCTTTACTTGTGTTTGATTTTTAAAAACTGTTCAGTTACATACTGTCTGTAATCAAATGCTCCATGTCATCAGCCCACGCCATGTTTCTGTTCCAAGATCTTATGGTAATAAACTATATGATCGAGTTGTACCTTCAGAAATTGCAATAAAAACCACTAGCTTCAGACGTTGGCGATATAAACAGTTGCCAGCATAAACATTAAACCGTTTTCAAACAAAATAGCCAGTGTAAAATCTTAGGAAAACTGATATCTTGTTTAAAGAAGATGCAAGTTTCGCACTTTAAAATTATCGAAGCTTTACCTACCCGCCTTGCCCTCCATACTCCACGAATTCACAACTCACATCCTTGACCGACGTATTTAGCACGTCGTTGTGTTTAAAAGCCAGTTTCACTGGTGCATTGTCTGGCAGAGGAAACTTTGGCTTCGGATGTACCGTACTTGAGAGTATGACACTGTGTAGTGACCGACCTTCAACACTGAAAAGACAGGTGAGTTGTTTTTTGTAATAAAATATATTGAGCAGCTGTCTAACGAACCCAGGGACCAAGAGGCGAAACATATATTTTGACATTTCTTCAAAGGGACGATAGCTGTTACTCACGATGAGAAAATCGTAGTGTCTTAAACAAGATCACAACTGGCAATTGGCACATCTCGACAGCGTAGTAAATCACAAAAGAAGATGAATTTGAAACAAAAAATACAAGGTTACGTATGAAAAACAATTTATTTTCTCCAACATTCTCCGTACGCGAACCTCAATTACAATCCTAAGAATAGCGAATAATACTGCAAAATGTTTTTACAGCGGCAGCCTTTAAAAACGTAAGGTTTTGAACACACATATCTAAATTTGTACAAGGCAGAAATCTGCTTTTTTTATCAAACGTACTTGTTGGAGCTTCACGTCTTCGATCTCTTGTGTGGCTGACAATTATGGTTGGGGACCCACTTACCAAAGTCCTGTTCCAGGCTTAGCAAGAAAAGCTTAGAATGCCGCTAAATACTTGTTATATCCCTATACACACCATCGGTGTGAAATCGCGTTGCTACAGTACAATCCACTGAAAAATATCTTCATAACAACAGCAATAAACATACCTTGTATTTGCTATTTCCATGGCGACGCTCGGATTTGAGTATTTGACATTTACAAAGTATCCATTTCCTTAAGAGTACAATGAAATTCAATCAGTGCCTCGTACGAAACGCATTTCATCATTCTTAGCAGGTCCTTCATTAAAAAGAAACTACAATAGCGTTTTGAAATTGAGAATTTCGATACATTCGCTTCATTTTCTAATCAACATAAATTGCCAAAACGTGTAACTTCTTCCCATAATGATACATGCGACGATCAGTTTATTGGCACTTAAGTGTCACTCACTTCTGCTACCGATAAAGCAAAACACATGCTCTTCACAAAACTTCGCCTAATGGGGAATACAATTTATCTTAGGAAATTTGTACTGTTTCTACTTTAATAGATCGTCCAAATCCATTAATAGTGATTAGCCACTGTCGCAATATCTGTGTTCTTTGCTCAGCGTCGAGTCTATCTAGTTCCCGTTTCTGTTTTTGCCGAGAGATGCAAACTTGCTAACGAAAAGGCTTAGGTATGCCTAGGTCATTTTGTTTCAATGAGTCCGATCAATTAAAACAACACGGTCTTTTGAGTCAAAATAACTGCCCTCCTTACAGTAACACCTGAAAAGTACACCTCAGTGGTTGTAAAATGTGCAGATAATCACATGCCGAAGGGCAAACATAAAGACTTTAACTTACAACCGATACATGAATACGGGGGAAATATTACAGGAGAAGTTTGCGTAGCTTAAGAACTATTCAACAATGAGACTGCCTGATAACGTTTGCCAATGACAATGCATGTCAAACTCTTTCCGTTAGCAAAGCGCAGCAAGCAGCAAAATTATTTCCTTTATTTCTAGCTTTTTCACGTATGATGTGACGTGACTTTAATGATTGCTGATTGTTCTAAGTTTTTTAATTACAGCGTTTGCAGAGTCTGTTGCATGTGTTTATGTGTTCTTTGTATTTTTTTCAGTATTTGAGAAAAGTGTTCATTTTAAAGCTCACCCTGTCACTTGGCTTCGTGTTTTGAATCAGTATGAATAAATTAATAATATACTGAGTAGGGAACCAAACTATTACAAACACTAACGTTTGATAAAGTACCACTGCTTTAGATGCACGTTAGTGTACAAAATCAATAAAGGATCAGATAAATATTACCATCCGCCACAATAAAGCTGCATTTTAGTAATTACAGGGAATTTAACTATAGTTATGGTTTATGCTGTAAACGTATTTGACAATTTATACAGCAGACATTTTGAAATAAAGGTGGAATGGTGATTTTGGATTTTATGTACTCTGGCCTTTCTCAATAGGAGTCTATCAAACCAATCAATTCGATCCAAGAAGCACGAAACGATGGAATTTTAAGTCAGTTTTAGGGGATTCAGAATCAATAATCAATAGATCAAAGGCGGTAAGACCCACAATCAATTGTGATATATTCTCCTTAAACACTGATCGACGGGAAACGAGGCAGTTCAAAGTGATAGGGGCGAGCTCTATAATATAACATAAAGAAAATTATTGTCTCTTTTCTGTGCACATGAACCAGCAGACATATATTTTAAACTAACTCTTTATGCGTCCAAATGGCTTTTTTCTTTATTCGTCATACTCTGACAATTGTATTCTTGATGACTTTTAAAGATGACGGATTAAATATTTATTCATCACTCTAACCTTTCCTCCATTTTGATAGGTATATTCTCTTTAAAAGGTAGGGTTAAAATATCAGCTACATGAAATCGACTACAACAGTCATAACTCACCCATTGGCAAAACTTGTCTCGGTAACGTTATGTTGTCTCCATCTAAAGAAGAGGCATCTGTAGGAAAGATGTACTCTTCAACGTCCTCGCTGACAAAACTAATCAGTTCCATACTTACACCTGTAGGATACCATTAAAGAAAAGTATATCCTCGTTATGACCAGTCCTCAAAGGGCTAAATTACTTGCCGCTCTCAGTACTGTTCATCCTTTCTGAAGTCAAACCTTCGCCTTCTTTTGCTTGATTTTTGTTATTCGACAAGGTCACTAACGGCCACAACCTATGCAGAAACCTACAAAGTTGTTCACATACCTGGTCTTTACCTTCGAAGTTAATACTTAACTATGTACACTTTATGCGAGATCGTATCACTCAGAGGTTCATTGCAATTTAATTAAAATTATACGGATGTTTCTTCAATAGAAAGAACATTTAGCAGAAAGCCACAGAGAAAAGAGTTTGATTTGCCAAATATGAGGTGAATATGACTTAATATTATCAAGGCTAGCAACTCTTATATCGTTTACTTTGTGGTTAAAAGTTAGCAGCACGACGTATAATCGTCGGTGCATATTGGCGATCATATAACTTCAGAGAAGCTCGGCTTCGTCCGAGGAATACAAGGAGTCTGATGGCGGATAGAAGGTAAATTGAAGGTTTTCCAATCTTTCGGTGAAGCAGAAGAAATAAAGTGTAACTGATGACAATTTTCACTTCTTTGTATGTGTATAATGAAGCACGTTTTACGATGAAATACGCGTTAAACGAGAAACATTGCATAAAAACCCTATAATACTTACTGTATTAACATGGATTTTTGCCTGTATTTTAGCTGAAGAGTGCATATACAGATGAGTACAGTCAAGAATCCATTTTTTGTATTCACAAGCGTGTGTTCATGTGGATTCATGTGAATTCACGTGTATACTATAAATTAGGCAACTCATTAATGTGAATTTATCTGAATTATTAGGTTTTCATGCAGTGAAAGCTGTTTGGGCCTTAGATTTGTTGTTACAGTATGCACAAATAGGTGGTAAAGGAATTACGGTCGCCTTTAGAGCTGGTCTAAGGCTAAAGATGATCTAAGAGGTATCATACCTTGTGTCTTTGCTTTGACACTGTTTCAAAGGTTCCTACTTTCATTAGTTGTGATGGATAAATACAAGACAAGAATGGTTAGTAATCATAGGCGACCGGAAAATTTGTTTTTGATACGCAGGCTGGATGAAAGGGAAAGCAGCGGTAACGTGTAATAAGTTGTCTTCCTGATCTACAAAATAGCACGTACCTTTCATTTGTGTATGAAACACGGTTGGAATTAAATTGGGAGAATATGATCTTTTAATTGTTTAAATTTATCAAACGTTTTAGGTGTCCTATAACGGAGAGTTGCAATGTTACAAATTATTGATAACTATTACTGTATCGCAAAAATGATCAGCAGATGAGCTTATACTTGCAGACTAAACCAACATTACTATACTATTCTATTATCCAAATTAGAAGCAATCGTGTTAGTTGAAAATGCATTCCACCCTGTCAAGTAGCTTTCAAATGTTCTTTGGTTTTATTTTACAGCTAATGCAATGCCAATAACTTCTGGCATTATGGTTGTTATGATAATAATGGCCATAGTGGGAAAGAGCGTGATGAAAGCGTACGAGACCGACATCCTCTTAATTCTTGTGTTAAGTATTCTACTTACCGAGGTCGGTAGACGCTAGTCGAACTTTGACCGTCTCATTGTCAATGTAGCGATCATGGATTGTTTGTATGATATGTAAGCCAAACGCCTCTATCTTTCGAAGAGTATCATCACAGTTAGCTTGGCAGAAAGTGACGTTATCCTAACAAAAAACCAAAAAACAAAAACCATAAAGCACACAAGACAATAACATTAAAGGTAAAGTGGAATGTACAGAATAAATAAAGTATGATCTTAAGGTTCCATGATGCGTGTTTGGTTCTCTACTAACAAATGCGCACATAGACCCTTCAGAGTTATTATTTAAGAAAGGTCAAAGATTGACGCAAAAATGTGATGGACATGGGAAGGTAAAACTAGGCTTTCAAAAGTTTTCAAAGTGACTGTCAGATGAAATTCACTTAAAAAGTAATCGCAAGTGATTATGGATAGATGAGAGACATATATATCAAAAGACATACAGAGATATATGAATACGAGGACAGATAGATAGATAGATAGATAGATAGATAGATAGATAGATAGATAGATAGGTAGGTAGGTAGGTAGGTAGGTAGGTAGGTAGGTAGGTAGGTAGGTAGGTAGGTAGGTAGGTAGGTAGGTAGGTAGGTAGGTAGGTAGGTAGGTAGGTAGGTAGGTAGGTAGGTAGGTAGGTACGTACGTACGTACGTACATACATACATACATACATACATACATACATACATACATACATACATACATACATACATACATACATACATACATACATACATACATACCGTTTTTGTTTTGTCAAAAAGTGCCGCTAAACCCCAATTGAAGGCTTCTTCGAAGTTTTTAACTATATCCTCATTACGTGTTCCATGTGTCCTTGCAGAAATTTCAGCAAACTAATGTATATTACATACATGAATGGAAATAGCAGAAAATCAGTCACTATTACCTGACATTAATGGTGTGCCCCTAATTATGCACCACATTCCAAATGAATCATAATTAGTTTATGTTTAGTTGAGCCGTAGGCACGATTAATATATGAACTTATTACAAAGTACAGAATCAATGAAGAATGGTATCTACTATTTTGATTTGTGACTAAACTTTAGGCCTATATTTCTTTTGCTTCTGATCGTATGTGCAGTGGATCATAAGTCATGTGAAAATAGCACAACGATGACAGTATCTGAAGTATATCACTTCATTTGAGTTCTTCACAATCCCGCTGTGAAAGTTTCGCTTGCTAGAATACACGTCCTCTGATGAGTCAAAATTCCAGTGGTCCATGAAAAAAGATAAGATTGAAAGTAATGACGGCCCAGTGTCCACCCTACCCTTTGATGCCAAGCAGATCCTTTCAATGGTGGCGGACATCTGTTCCCATCGATGGTGTCCTCGGTCAAACATGGGAAAATGTCACGACCTAGAAAATGCATAATATTAAGAATAAGTTTCATTCTTTAAAATACCCTAGTTTACGTAGACAATAACTAGATAATGACAAATATGTACATCGCTCTTGTTTTGGACTTTCCTACTTGCATACTGAGGTGGGACTGATAGGATAGAGATTGCTAGGTCGGAACTTTTCATGATGTCAACATGACGTCAGCATATTGTCACATTTCCACAGTTACTTTAGGACAGACGCTAAGACTGAATGAGGACAGTCTACTCATCTGCTCTACGGTAATTGTGGAAAGAGAAGGAAATAGCCATCAATGCATTGGTTTGCGTTGATCCGATGCAATACTGAAAGATGGCATACTGTCTAAATTGAGGAGTTGCCAACACTGTCAAACGTAAGTATCGTCTAGCAGTTTCATCAGTCGATCACAAAGAAATCAACTCTTGAAAGTTGAAACACTGTCTTCAAGGAGGTTCAACACAACAGCTTCGCACAAATAATCCTTTGCAAGTAATTCGTTTTGAGCAGAATGTATGAAGATGTGGGGTGTTGCTTGGACTACTTTGACTACGTCCTATCTCCTTTAACACAATGTTTCAGATTTCGCAGAGGTGATTTCTTTGTTTCTTTTAGAATAAGACGATAATTACGCCCGGCAGTGTACTCAACTCTTTGATTTGGACAATTTATCCAGTTCCGTATCGCCAACGGTTCAATGCAGTCCCACTTTAAAGTCAAACGGTAGATTTAGTTTGTATCGCTTACGCGATTTCATCCGTTTTTCTGATGTATATAACATCATGCTTCAATTGTATCAACATTGCAGCAGATTATGTTAAAATGAAGCCTGTAAAAAGCGATTGTGCGCCTTCATATTTTATAACATTTTATATACTCCTTTTCTTTGAAAAAAAGATCAATGTGTATAATTTAATTTTTTTGTGTTTTGCACACAATGTTGATAAGAGCTCTTTTTGAGAAGAAGACTGAAATTAGGCAAATTTATACTTTTCAGATGTCACCTTTGACATTTGATTGGCGTCATACATGTTGTGACTTTTGTCTTGGTGGCAAGAGAGAGACATTTGTTCTTGTGTGCAAGAGGGGTTAAGTGTGCTTCTTATTACCAATGTCAATTTCTGTATCCATTGCACAACGGAAACACGAACAATTGCTTGAACCTAAAACGAGAGATAATAACAAATACAGTCGATTCCCTGAAATCAGATTGTAAAATAATATCAATTCTGAATGGTAGACACTTTTATCAAATCATTTGCATGGCTGTATGCCTTTTCTCGGTTGCTATATCTGTATATTGCCAGAGCAGTCACGTTAAGGGATACTGTCACCTGTTCCAATTTGTCACAGTTTTCACAAATTTTAAGCGGGTGGCCGCTTTTTAAAAAACAACGCCCTAACATGGGCATTTCAAATACCAAAGAAAGCCCGTTTGACCAAAAATTAATTCTGTCTTTCTTTATCATGCACTAAAATCGACTCGATCGGCTAATACAACTTTCAGATTCTATTTTCTCGACGATGTGTTTTATAATGTATGTCCAAGTAATCGTGCCACTAAGATACAACCTACCGTCTGTCAGTAGCATTTCAAAGGCTTTTTTGGTAACGTTCATAGGGAACATAGAAACTGAAGTTACTGGGTGAATCAAAATAAGAGAAATACGTTAAGTCTGTTCACCATACACAGAGATGTCTAACCATTGATCCATCCGTCAATCTAGCCATGCACGCATAAGAAGTTATTATGTGCGTTTTTGCATACGTACTGTTACCTAGGTATCACGTGAACACTGTTTCATACACGGTGAAACGTCATGTCTGATACATAAATGTGTGTATACATTATCATATTCGCAAACCATTATTAATAAATTGCAATATGCTGATTACATTCAATATAAAAATGTCCCGACGGACAAATTCGCAGTAAAATTCGCAATTCGAAGATAAAATGTAATAACTTTGTGTCATTCTAAACTATTGTGACACTAACTGGCGAAAAAAATATGGTAATAATTATTCATATACGAGGTAACTGCCGATATAAACGTTACAAGGATTTGAAGCATAAATGTTTGGTCGACATAGGTATGGGAAGAGTAGAGGTTTGGTTTAACAAGTATCAAAACGTAATAAAGTTACTGTAATGGGATCACTTCTCCGACCTATTGATTATCGCACATCGTCTATTGTAAGCAGTAAGCCGTAACCGGTATCCCTTCAGGAAATTACGCTAATTACCGTCATGTCTCAATTTTCGTTTGATTAAGTCAAAACAAACCATCATGGTACAAAAAGGCATCATATACAAATCTTATTCGAAGATTCTTATCATTTTAGACCTGGACTCTAAAGTTACTTTGCTTTTGAACAGATTTTTGAAAATCTAACCATCAATGAGTACGGGAATCAGTCATAATCACACTAAATTTGTTGACTTCCAATTTCATAACCGTGATGCCGACAAACACGCGTTTTTTTCGCAAATTACGTTACTCTTACATTACATTACTGTTTTAAAATATACTCACACTCTTTGTCGTGCCTTCTGTGATTGACATTGGAGCAGCTACACTGGTATAAACCAACGTCAGTGTAACATAACGATGCTGCAAAAGATACATAACCGGTGTTCAGAGACCAATTCTAAATTATATGACAGTCATATTTTTCTCTCAGGGACAAAAACATCTACGCTTACTATGTAAATATTTCAGTGATATGGCAATGTTAGAGACTTTTAAAGGCCTTTAAATATATGGAAATAAAGACCAGATAATGTAGATGGACAGTTAACATTATGGAATTTCATTCTTTTCAGTTTTCTTGATTTTCAATTCTGTCTACTAAGTTCATCGTTTACAGAAATTCTATCAAGCTTATACCTAAAAGGGAAAGCCGTTTCTTAGACAACTGTGTCTCTTTTGATAAAATGACTCAAAAATTGTTCGACAGTAGTTTCGTTTACCATTTCAACGCAGTTAAGTATTACTATGTTTGCATTTTTTCGTACCTTATTGTTTATTTCCCAAGTGGTTACTTATTAGTATTGATAAATCTAATTTTAAATGACTTCATCGCCCATTCCCTCATATTACACTTTTCAGAATAACTAATTACAAATAATAAGCAAGCACGCTACCTTTACAAATATACAAGGTAGCTGGTTCAGATGATATCCAGAGGTGTTCACCAATCGTCGATACAATGCAAGTGTATGATTTAGTGTCGGTCAGGCGGGCTTGGGATATTTGTAGATTGAACACTCCCATTGAATGGTTACCAACGATCTCAAACCTTTCCGGCACTTTGGCATGTTTGTTAATCTCATCATCGTCGGAAAGCCATACTTTGTTCCTTTTCCAGTGGAGACGACCAGCTTTGTTATCCACGCTACATTGAAGCACCACGGTGTCGCCCTCGAAGGCAAATGTGTCCTCAGGTACAATGCGGAACGATTGCAATTGTTCACGCGAAAGAGGTGTTGGCGAGTCTTGCGTTAAACCTTGATGGACTTTTTAGGGAAACGAAATCTTTGATTAACAAATCTGATTATTGTATTCATTAGACAATTCACATTCAAGCAACAAGAGATGTTTGGAATAGAGAGAAGATTGAAGTTGTTCCTGCATACAGTGAAAATTTGTATCTTGTTGTCCAGCTCTGGCTTATGTAATTGTGTACACAGCGTGCACAGTCATTTAACAGTGTAAGCGACGAAAGCCTTAGTTAACACCGAATGAGGTTTAGCTTATAAAGTTTTTCAATAGAAATAAAGTACAGATTATGATCTACGGAAGTGAAATTAGGGGGCTACATCGCTGGGGAACGTTTAACTTTCTCGCATGAAACTAAAATGACTCAGAGTTTGTTCTCTACACAGTATGCCCTACATCGCAAAAGCAAAATGAAGAAAGGCCAACTTTTACAGAAATCCTGAATGCAGGTCCTTCAAGTAGGATTGCATTGCCTATGAAATCTTGCTAAAATTCTAGATATCTTCTCAACAACATTCTAGTAAAGGCAAACTTTCAATGCAATAAATGAAGAGACTGAAATAATATAGCAAGGTAAGCTCAAAATTCATGTAATCTATATATCAAACCAGAGAAAATTTGATCGGATTGCACATCCCTTCGCAAAAACCTTTTACCATTTACGATGCAATTTCATGGCAATAGTCTATGTAGAGCGACAGGAAATACACATGGCCTATTCTTTTCTTCTTTTACAAATGGAAAAAAACGTCATTCATATACAGGTAGAAGATTTGTTCGATATTGTTTGCATAATTTTGACAAATGATTTGACATCGGTGAAAAAAAACGAAATTGTATTATAAAGTGGATGTATGCGAGTCCGATCGATTACAAGGCGAATACGTGGGTAAAGAAATCACATTTTAATTGCTACCTTTGAAGCTCCTTCCTGATAAATTTTAGATGCTATCATGGATCAAGATCAAAATACGCTTAATATTACTTTAGAAGTTCCAAATTTCGAAAAGGTCCCTAAATGTAACTTGTTACAAATGCAATATATTACATCATATTGGTACTTACCTTGGCAATGAAGTATGAAAAGATGAAAATAGAGAACGCACAAAGCTGCGATTCGAAATCTTTCCATCGTGACTGGCACGAAACATCCCTCGGTGGTGTCAAAACGGAATGTTGTCTCTGCACCACTTAGCTCACTGTAACGTATGTAATCGATTTAGTTTCTTGTTGCAAACATCGTCATTTAAATGGTCTTTTGTTACACATATCCATGTCGTCATGACGACAGTAGGTTATGAATCGCATTGTAATTGGATAAGGGAAACTATCAATCATGGAAATTGTTAACATAATTTTTTCGATAGCAAAGACGTAATAAGAAGGGAAGCTTATTGCAACAAATGTATGTTCTTGGCGGTTTTAGACAGGTGTGAATTTTGAATTGAAGCTAAACCATTCAATGTCTTCCACATCTAACGACGTACATAGCCTTTTCCGATGTTGTCTGTAATTCATCCCATTTAGGGCTGCTCATTGTCAACATCCTAATGATCATATTGAATGGCAAAGTCACGTGTTTATGTTAACTTTTCAGTTTACGGCCAAACACGGGGAAACAATGCTATATCGTCTTCACAAGAGAATCGCAGCTCAAAATATTCAACAGCAAAGAAGAACAGAAATACGACACGGGTATAGATCCACACACTCACGACGGAGTGGACTGGTGAATATTATGAGCCTAAAATATTTTAGCCAATAGAATTGTGAAATATTATTCCTGTCAGCCCCTTTAAAAAGTGTTACATAAAAGACTTTGACATCAAACGTTTCAAGTTAATTTCTTTCGACGAGAGAAGTTTATGTTGGTCATAGTAAGATTTGAAAATTAGTGGAAAAACTTGTATGAGATATATTATTTTCTGAACGGA
The DNA here is from genome assembly GCF_041260155.1 of Ptychodera flava. Lineage (NCBI taxonomy): Eukaryota > Metazoa > Hemichordata > Enteropneusta > Ptychoderidae > Ptychodera > Ptychodera flava. The sequence continues at coordinate 15,055,580 of NC_091930.1, read as the reverse complement.
TATATGTGAAAATCACAAATTTCATGGAAATATTATGTTGTTTTGAAACGATGGGAAGTAACAAAATGTAGCCAATATTACAGTAATTGTCAAGAATATCTGGTTTATATATAATTACTGGAATTTGAGGTCAGTGAATACCACTAGTAGTTGTTCAAATGTAAGTTTATGCGGATCTAGGGTGTCTCAGCACAAAACAATTGCGATAAGCAACAAAAGAAGATGCTGGAGAACAGAATTAAAACAAACGGTCGTTTTACCTAAAGTACGGTCAAGCCTGTTTTCATCAAAATCAGAGCAGCTATTTTCACAATGGACACAATTTGTATAACGTCCAATAGTCGTCGAGTTTCTTTATACGCTGACCATTTTCTAAAAAAGGGATACGTCAAGCTTCCTCTCGTTGTTATATGAAAATCGAATGAAGACCATTTGAGTTTAAAGGCATTCGTCTCATAACACATGGTAAACTTTAATGATAAAATACACACAGAAAGAAATCAATCGCTTAATAACAGTGACAAAAATGACAAAAGAGGTTTTTGCTCTCATATAAAAACATATTATGAGGTTCTTACGAAGATACCGCAAAGGATGCACGACGACATAGGCGCAGCGTATCTCGCGGAGGGCGATGCGCGGCGCCAATGTCCGAGTGCATCCTTTGCGGTATTTTCGTAATAATCTTATTATTATATTATTATTATATATCTTACATTCCTGACAGGGGCGTCAAATTGTCAGATTAGTGACCGTTTTTGTGCAATGTCAACAATTTTTCTTCCGATTTTATCGCGCCACTGTGGAACGCTGTCTCGGACGCGCTTCTGCGAGTTTGTGAGTGTGTGTACTACACACGTACGTACCGGACAGAGCGCGCGCGAGACATGTTCTGGCACTCGTCCAATGGGTCTCTTGAAACCGTTCAACAGTGAACACGCAGATACAGCCGCAGGGGACGGGGCGCCTGGAAACCGTACGTGTTACGGAACGGGGGTTCCGTACGACTTTTTAGCACATGCAAAATTCTATTGTTGTTGGTGGTAAATGTATAATACTAAATAATACCTTGGTAGCGAAAATGAGGGTGAATCAGTTTTGAGGGTGCTGAAAAAGAAAGTTCTGAAGCATCTTTGCAATATTTTAGACTTACAGGGGTGAACTGACATTCTTTCCATGACATATCCTAAAGTTACGTAGCAATGACATTTCTTGCTTTAGTAATATATGTAGTAAATTTCAGTTCACAAATTTGGCTTGACAAATCTGACAACACATTTTATAAGGACCTCAGGCATTAACCTTCTGAAAACCTTAATTTTACGTCACCGTACGTGTTGATATGTCACTCCGTGATCGATTCTTACTGTCACTCTAACAGGCAAAATAGTGGAGCAATTCAGTAATAGGTCAGCATCAGTGCAAAGGTGAGAGAATGTTCGCACTGAAATCACTGACAACTTCAAGGTTTGGTCAAGGTCTAGGTTAACTGACAGATTCCCGGTCAAAGGCAAACAATGTAATTTCTGAAGACATTAAAGAACTTCTGCAGGAGCTAGAACATCTTAAACTTTGCGTGGCTAAAATGAAAGGAAAAATCAAGGACAATCCGGACACCCATTCATTGTCAAGTAATATTGTTGAGCAGGTTTGGCGAACCTGTGACTCAACTTTCAGTACAAACGTCCAGACCTAAGGTGGCTGATAAAGATACCTTGTCATGCAAGCCAGACAAAGTCCGACCTTCTTCCTATGACGGCATCGTCCCATCTGGCACATCCAACGCGACAACGAACAACCGACGTTTCATATGACAGAACAATGTGGACGATGGTTTATTTAAAGCACCTCATCGTCATAAAAGACGCCTTACCACCGCGACGGTAAACGGCGAAAGCAGATGAGAACGGTACCATACAAGTGGTAAATGCCGAGCCAATGTTTTTTTCTACCCACTGGCGAATCCCAGAGGCTTTGCAACTTACGCGAATAGACCCGTAAATGTTACCCTTCTGCCTTTTCCTCGTTCTATGTTCACAGATCGCATTTCCGATAGAACATTTTGGATAGCAGACACACTTGATCGCAAATATTATTTACCACGATGGGTAGCTCGCTCATTATCAACTCATACAATTACCCTGGTCCAAGTTATTTATAGGTGCACTAACAGATATTTGTAACTAAAATAATAATGACATATACCATATCCAAGCTCATTGGCCAACGATAGCTGAACTCGATTTTGTTGTCGCATATCAGTGATGATTTTTTTTGCTGTTAGACAACCTGTTATGGATGATGAAGTCGGCTTTCGTTTTTTGTAGTCTATGCGGAGGTGTTAGAGTACAGGGCGTAAGATTCTGATCATGAAATCCGTTCATATAAAACGTTATAATGACAGTGACATGATTGAAAATGAACACCCAGGGGCACCCTAACTACTCCAAATATTTATCTACCAACAACCACCAGTCGGGATAATTGTCACCTTTTGTAAAATGTGTCCTTCTAACTGTCGAATATAGATGAATCGCAACGCTTTCTTAGATATTCGTGATTGGAATGCCAACATTAACACTGTGTTTGATAATAAATCTGAATCATTTTGTAAACAAAACGGTTTCAATTGATCTGAAGTTTAACTGTTACTCATTAACTATTCCAATTTTACAGCTAGGCTCACAAGTCCACTTCCTGGCTAGAAAAGACCACTATACTTTTACCCTCAATGCAGATAATTGTATTCGAGAAATCATTATTCTTGACCAGTATTTGAATTCTTAGTGACGTGTAATATTGATTATCTTAACGCTTCTGTTTTTCCTTCAATCACTCATTCAAATAGTTGGCCCATTGATCGGGTTTGGATAGCTTTTTTTTAATTTTAAAACTTGCGATGATATTCTTGACGCTCTCCTGACAGCTGCAAGCAAGTACTCCCGTAAAGTCGACGTCGCAGTGTATCTTTGTAACAAGTCTTTTCGGGCTATACTAAACGTGGTAAAGATTACCATGCTTCTGCTCGTGATGCGTTAATATTATGTCGGACCTCTGGTAGCCAATAAAAGATTGGAGTTTTTCTCATGATAGATATGAATCCTCTGTTATATGCCGATGATATCTTATTTATTTGTTCTTTTGCAAATTGTGTCAATAGCCCCCTAAATATTATCTCCTGCTTTACTGATCAGCATGACATTATTTGAATCACGTTAATTTTTTTCAAAGATTTCAGATATGTGACTAAATAGCACGAACCTCTCTTATGTACACAAATGTTGCTACCTTGGCGATATTTGTAATTGCTCTGGAGATGCAAACGAGGACATTTAGCGTCAAATCAGATCTGATCTTACGTGAGAGCTAATTCTTGGAGTATAGAGTGCTCGGCTGTGACTACGCGATAGCCGTATTATGGCCCTGCCACGCAAAGATGAGTAGTGCGCGTGTAGACGCCAGAGTAGTAGCTGAGGCCCTTCCTTCGTTATACATGTAGTCTTTGCTCATAGCAAAATTTCCATCCTCCTAAGTCTACGTACGGTGAAGGGTAATCGTCCGCTATGTTTCGCTCCATTGCGACTGAGAACATGTACACAGAGGTCCACAAAGCATCGTACCTATGGTGCATTTGCTACGTTGACAGTAGCCAATGGTTACTAGAAAAGACCGAGCCTAACCTGAACTTCCCTACGTTAACGTCTTTCTTATCTGAAGTATACCACAGCAACAGAACTGGGCATCTCCTTTTTTGAAATATATTCTCACTCACTCACTCACTCACTCGCTCGCTCGCTCGCTCCCTCAATAAATCTACGTTTGACTCAATTTAATGAGTGCGGAGATAATGCAAATAAATTCCGGTACAAATGCAGTATAGTCAAAATCATTTTCATGTCATCGAGGGCCTCAACTTTTGCAAACCCCTGAAAACATGTACTGTGTCATGTCTTTGTTTCGCTACACTGCTAATGAGACTTTTTCATTACAATTTATTTCCAAGTCACCTACCCAATCATTTTAAAGGCCTGATCTAGATGGTCAGAACAGCCGATTTTCACAAATAAAGTTCTGAACCAGGGAAAAGGTGCTTAAATCAGACGATTGATAAATTGACGGGAAAATCATTGAGAACTAAAGGATTTTGAGAAGTGTGACTGGTTCAACCTGTTCGATTTTTGTGTGTGGAAAAGTTAGTGTGAAATCAAAAACAGTAGTAGATGGGATGAATGTTTATATATTTACATAACAAAAATCCTACATATTGGAGCTCACTTTCGGCACATAATACTATGGTCACATTCCCAAAAAAAAAAAGTTTTTGGGGATGTTTCTCTCACAGAGTACTTACGGAAGTGATGTATATTTAAAATATTGAACAGAATATCAGAGAGCAGCATATGTGGTTAGTTTGTCTCCGCCGTCATAAGAACTATATAGAGGCAACCAGGACATGCTCCATACAGTACATCACACCTTGAAACTCAATGTTCCTCTTAAGAATACGCAGTATTCGTAGTATACAATGTAGACTTTATTTGGCTTCTAAACAGGAAAGCCACGTTTAGTGATCCTTGCATTTACTGTACATGATACCATATTTCTATATTAAGTAATAATTGTATACTTCTTTCAAAGAAAACTTGTAAGCATAATCTGTAACATCTGTGTCACAAATAGAAAGGTAATATTTAATACAATAGTCAATATTCAATTTTTATTGATTCAGGAGACAAGGTACTTTGTAAGGATAAAACAATAATAATGTTTAATGGATGGAGTGGTGAACAAGCATTTAAATATTGACAAAACAATGATCATGATACGTATCTCTATTTACAATCTTTCTTGATTTTTCAGAATTCTATAATTAGTAAATGCGCATAAAACACATCGAAACTTACTCGCAGGTAACGTTTGCTTGAACTATAATTTGGTTTGGTTCACAGTGTCAGAAATCGTTAACACATAACTTGCTATTTGCACATTTGAGCGGATGGAGAAGTAGTTATGACAGTTGCGTCACGAAATTGAATCTTTCTTATTATGAGTTTTAAGTTGTTGCCCTGAAAATAATATCTTCGTTTGTCAGGGATGCATTGAAAATTGCCTAAACCGCTTGAAATCGTTTCCAACAAAGAACGAGCAGCCGGTACTTGAGGCTTCGGTATGCGCGTGTGTGTCGACAACTTTTTGTCTACTTATGTGCTTTGCTGTGGGAGTATTCCTTTAGTTGATCGATGTACTTTTAGTTGGTTGTAAAGGCACCACGCGGCTTGTCGTAGTGGCAAACGTCGACCATCCTCTTACACTCCAACTATGCTCACGATCCATTAGAAAAGCCATCTTCTTTCGAGCAAGTTGAGAATGCACCTATGGGACAGAAAAGCAAATTTACAAGAGTTCAAAATATATCAAAGCTTGCAACGCAAGTATAGTATCAGCATAAAGCAAAAAAGAATAAGAAGCTGAGAATTTACAAAAAGGAAAACAGCAATAGCAACAATCAGTAAGTTAAATAGTTAGTCAGTTGGTCAGTTAAGTAATTAGTTAGTCAGTCAGTCAGTCCGTTAGTTAGTTAGTTAGTTAGTTAGTTAGTTGTTAGTTAGTTAGTTAGTTAGTTAGTTAGTTAGTTAGTTAGTTAGTTAGTTAGTTAGTTAGTTCGTTATTTAGTTAGTAAGTTAGTTAGTTAGTTAGTTAGTTAGTTAGTTAGCTAGCTAGCTAACGCTTAGTTACAAATCTCTGGCTTTGGAAAAGCTTTCATCAATACTAATTAAATATGGTAACCGTGATCCAGTTAGGGCCTCGTCAACAGAATTAGACCTCACCTCTTTACTGCTCAAACAGTAGAAGACGAATATGAAGAAACCCTGGAGTGAGTTGAGAATGGCAAAGATGTACTCAAAGAAGAGGGTATGACGACTGACAGACAGCAAACCGAACAGCCAAGTCATGCCAAGCAATGGTAACAAAACGACAGCGGCTTTCAAACTGGATCTGTGAACGTGTTTACATACATGAAGGAAGCCAGTAGGTGAAATAGATACATGCAAATACCGTTTTATCAATATCGTCATAGAATATACGCATTAATTATTTATCGCAAAACAATCGTTTTCATTTAACTGATCCGAAATATAGCAATCTAGCGATGTCGATATTTCTAATAAAAAAAGGTTCAAAGCATATTCCCTAAAATCAAATAATTTGTTCAAGGAAACAATGTTTAGACATTTCTTAATTGCTAGTCCACGACATTGAATGTATATAAGAATGTAGACTGCACGATGTCATCACACACACAAAATCACAAAATCTATCACATTGAATTTGGTCAGAGTCAGCCATTTGCTATAAATGGTTTGTAGAAGGAAAAGGTCTCACCATGTTTCTGCTAAATGTACTAGTAACTTGGAATGAATATAGCCATAGCAAGTACTTAGTTATGACATTAAATGTACATTTTGTCACGTATTACTCGACTTAACAATACCTACAATATACAAATATTATGTTTTATGTCTTTAACAAATATTAGTGTTTGAAAGGCAAACGAGATTCCTACCTGATATTCATATACTTGTGTTCCGTTTTGTTGGTGAATAGTCGAGATATTACCCGAATGGCTATGCCCAAAACCACCAAATTGGAAAAGATTACGGCCAGCACGGGTCCAACGAATGCGAAAATCATACCACTTTGCACCGACAACCAGCAGCTGTGTTTAAGTAAGAGATTTATAAATTGTACTTTTTAACTTCGTATGGTAAAATTGAACATAAACTTGTTTCAAATTCTTATGAAACAAACTATTGCAATAGTCAGTTATCGTATCGTAAGTAAGTTATCGTAAGTGCCAGTCAAGGGGGAGAGAGAGAGAGAGAGAGAGAGAGAGAGAGAGAGAGAGAGAGAGAGAGAGAGAGAGAGAGAGAGAGAGAGAGAGAATGAGAATGAATATAATCTTGCAGGAATCACACACGATTAGTACTTTATAGACTTTGCTCCAGAATGGCAGATTCATTATCTCAGGATGGTGATTTGAGCATTATGATGTACTCCACAACACATTTTCACTTTTTTGGTTCATTGACTAAAGTGTCATTGGTACACAATGATGTCACAGAGGTTCATACAGTTTCGTCAATGAAGTAATTAATACATAATCATATACTTCTTTGTGAGGTAACCTAACACAAAATATGAAGATCTGTCGACTCAAGTAGTGTGCTACCTGCCCGCTTTATGATTCATCTGTTAGAGAGAAAACAGGACTAACTTACTTATTATCGGCAACGTACTGGTTATGTCCAAAGCCAGTGAGATCCCGACAAGTACCAGAGGTACACCTGTTTGGATAAAATGAAAAAAAAAAAGGTTTGTACTGACTGTCATAGAAACGAGATGATACACTTTCCAGGTAGTATTTTATCGAATTGACAGATGACTGGGAACTTTTAATGACTTGCCATAAACAAATTAAATAATATGATATTTACTACGTAGAAACTAGACACACATACGAACTCGTCTGCTTAAACATTTAACTTGACTCACCCCAACCAATTAAGTAGTAAGCTACGTATCGTCTCCTCTCAGCGGCATTAAATACTTTAACCAGTTGGAGATAGATTTGTATGCCTTCAACCAACATCCAACAGAAGACTGACGTGAAGAAATAGTGAAGCAGAGCAGCAACTGCGATACAGGCAGTCTGTGCATAATAAGGAAGAATGAACAGGATACTACAGATCGACTAATTCTTTGTTTCAACTGACTTTTCCTGAAAAAATAACTTTCGAAAACATCTTGAGGGGTAACTTTGAAGATTGGGGATCGGTATGTACAATGCGCATGTAAGGCAAATATGATATCATAGAGTTTATGCAAATACTCAAGCAGTTGTTCAAGCAATGTTTGAAAACGTCGACGCAACAAGGGGTAAAGGATGAAATTAGTTCATAGGGGCTTTCAAGACGTATTTGAACGCTAACTATGTTTTATGTACTTGTGCAAGGTATCTTCCAATACATCATACACATGAAAATGGTAGACATTTTAACAGTAATGACTTTTACGCGTACGTGCGCTCCCCAAGACACGCCAAGCCAGTTACACGTTCGTAAAATCTAATCTTGTCTTAATTTAACACGTTTGTTTACTTTAAAATATTTCGGCTAAAAGATTATTCAATAATGACGTTTGAAAGGAAATTCGTTACCTTGTTGCCTGTCTGCCTTATGCCTGCTACAAATATTATTTGTCCCATACCAATGGCAAGGCAAAGATTAATGTGGATAATGCGCTCCATCGTAAGCAATCTTCAAAAAATGTATTATCAGAGAGATTACTTTAACAATGATATATCTCTGCAGATGACTTGATAATGAATCTATAATGCGCTTGACACTGGAAATAAGATCTTTTCATGAAATGGGCGACAACAGAGTAGTAAAAACGTGTAAACCTAAGTCTCTGCGAAGGCTAACATGCGGCCCGAAGGATGCCTCTGATATATTTTCAAATATAAACCAAAGTTGATAGACAAAGATCTATGAAGGTCTCGTTTATTTTCAGGTTTATTTTTTCTTTACAAAAACAAGGAAAGATACAGACCTGAGCAAAGCAAACGTGAGAATCGTCAGGAAAATGGAGAATAAAGAAATGCCACAACCAATCACACTGATTAGTTCCAATGACTTCACATGAATTACAGGCATCTGCCAATGAAATTGTACATTCAATGAATGCATTATTCAATCACCACTCTTTTCGATGCGGCATGATTATACATCATGTAGGTAAGTATCTAAAATGTCCAACTCACGTCCTTGCAAATCAGTAAAGTTACTAATGATATAATGGTCAAGATATTAGGAAGACAGAAATCTCCAACAAGTCATACTTACCTCAAACTCTCTTAATCGAACAAGTACACCAAAACTGGTAAGATGGTCGCAGTGACAGACCGTTGCTGACTGACTTGTGCTGTTAACATGGCACCCAGCAGAATTCCAAGACATAGTTTGCCTGAAAGTAGAAAACGTTAAAGACTCAGTGGATTTTGATATGCGTGTCTCCTATTTTCCGTCAAGAGAAAGTTTAAAATATTTCTCATGAATAGATATAAATATGATAACTTATTTCAAATTTCAGGAAATATATTTGTAGGAGAAAGTATCAGCGAAATGTTCACTCCTTTCATTTCATGTCTCCATGGCAACACACAAAGTCATTAAAATGTACTTTTGTTGCTATAGCGCTGGTGTCGTGTTATAATGTAGGTAATACAAGTATTATTTATAACAAGAAGCACCATTCATAGATAACAGTTGCTTGTACATACTTATTACAAGTGCATTCTTTGGATAGGTTTAAAGCATTGGACATAGGAGGCTATATGCGAGAATTACGAGCAACATTACACGTCATTCGAGTTTATGTAAATAATACGGCTAGGTTTCAATCAGGTTCGAACCCACAACATACGGCATCAGTCGCCTAGCGGAGCGGCAGCAGACAGAACCGCACCGCTAAATCTACACTCTAAAACAGAGTGGTTCAATAGCCGGCTAAGTTGTTACATTTTTCTGACTGAGACCGCTCCACACGTTGTAGAGTTCGTGAAGCACTCACGCACGCACGCGCACTATCACACATCGCACACAAAAACTTTTATCGATGCGAAGCAACGAATACATCGCTTTAACATGGCGAACGATAGCCTCGGGGACAATTCTGTCCACCAGCAGAGCTATCAACCAAGGGTAGAAAATACGGTTAGTTTTCAATTGGGTTCGAACCCACAACATACGGCATCAGTCGCCTGGCGGAGTGGCAGCAGACAGAATCGCACCGCTAAATCTACACTCTAAAACAGAGTGGTTCAATAGCCGGCTAAGTTGTTACATTTTTCTGACTGAGACCGCTCCACACGTTGTAGAGTTCGTGAAGCACTCACGCACGCATGCACACTATCACACATCGCACACACAAAGTTTTATCGAAGCGGAGCAATGAATACATCGCTTCAACTGGGCAAACGATAGAAATTGGAACTAATTTTGGATAATTATATGGTTAAGTAATGTCATTTTAATCTGTAAATGCAAGCTCATCTGCTTTTCGTTTATTATTATTATTATTATTATTATTATTATTATTATTATTATTATTACAAGTTTAGGGGCTATGTATTATATAGAAATCTAATAACAAAAAAAAAAACCTCTGAAAAAGAGGTGTTCGAATGCAGGCCCATCGTGGCAGTCGTGGGCGTGCGCAAAATAAGGCACAGCAACTGTGGAGAGTCTATGCCAGTGTATTTGCTGCAAATATACCTTCACGCATGCGCACTCGTTTGCCAGTATAGTCTGCCAATATGAGCATGTGCAATTGAGTTTACTGCGCGTGAATATGTAGTCTGTACAATACGTCTCGTGCTATAATCTTGTCGTTGAGCTTTGCATGTTGACAAAAACTGGAATTACTGCAGAGAGATACTTTTCAGGACATCACAAGTGAGTCCCTGCGGTAACAAGTGGGACGTTTAGGAAATCCTTTCAAAAAGTTCACGCTGCCTGTGGGCATTTTGTGGAGTATAAGCTTATACGTACCTGGAGCGACGGTATACAGTATTTCTACTGTACATATTCATGATATTGCCAGATAATATGCGATGGAATTTTGCGTTTCACGTCGTTCAATCATTCAGATGGAAATGCCAGCCTTCTCCAAACTTTGAAAAAATCAGGGTGACAGACTTTGGAATGCTAACTCTTGTATAACAATGACCTAATTTAGTGAGATGACGACTTTGTATTCGAGGTCGGCAACAGTTTTTGATTTTCGAGAACTTTCATCATGGCGGATTCACTGAAACAGTGAGTATTCAACAAATTTTTCATATGTCCATGTAGCACATTTGTGCAAAAAATAAGCGAGTCCACAGGCCTTTGGCGAATCAATAAATTCGTTTTTCACCAAGCTGAAAGGTTGAAAGATGCGTCCGTCACTTTGGGACGAGCTAGATAAATGCAGTCAAACCCAGCTGGGCATAGAAATTTGCGATATAGTACGACCGGCCGTGCGGTGGAACTTTGCAACAAAGTTTCCATATCTGAACTGACGTACTTGAATGACAGGCACAGGGTATGATGGCCAATAAAAATGCATTCTCGTTGCATTTTGATAATAATGTATCAATCATAATGACACGGAAATTATGCCTCCTCCCAACAGAAGGGCCATGGTCTATTTTTAGCCCTACTACAGTATATCTCAGTGCTGAAAAGGTCATATTGTTGTCATGTCGTCATGACGACTTTTAAAATTTGCATACAACTGTGAGAGTGCAACGGGTTGTTTATAGGTCACAAAACCTTTGAATCCTACTGTCGCCCATTACACCTGTTTCCTTGGGCATTAAAGGTGTGCAAGTATACACATCAAAAGATTAGAAAATTCACTTCATGGGCAGAACCTTGTAAAATAGCCGTTTCTTGTCTGGTTAACGAAAAAAGATACCCCTGATCTAAAATATGCATGGGCTACCAGCCAGTGTCACCGGGCTACTAACTTCAGAATATGGTTGCCAAAGTGGACTACCAGGGGAAAAAAGTTAATTTCCAGCCCTGGGCAATATTAAACATGAAACATTTAACTTGTAATATTTCCCCTTGTCTTGGCCTGCGGGGTTTTAAAAAAATGTTTCAAGGTATACAGGGACCATGTTCAAATTTAGTCATTGCTACCATGGAAAGGGGAGATCAAGCTAATCATCAGAATCATAGAGTTTATGGGGTCACGCCAGGTCACACAAAAACTAATGCACCACTACATGGCCATAATTTTACTTTAGTTGAACAATCAGAAATAATTTATCTTCATTATTCTTCCTGGAATGAGGCAAAGAAATCAAAATAAATTATTATAAAATGAACATTATTATAAGTCGTTAATTATAAATCCATAAAATAAATAAGTACCAGTGAATTATGTTTTAAATAAAACAAAAAAAACTGTGCGCTACTGTTAATGTTTCTGATAAATAACGGTACATTGGGTTATAAAGGGAATTGGGTTCATAAAATTAATTTGAGATACAAGTAGAATTAATTTTAGCACATAAAATTAATTTGAAGGCATAAAATTAATTCGATGAATGCATAATAAGTTGGTACTATACTCTATAACATTTATTTGGGATGACTGCATGAAACAAAATTAAAAATGCTTGAAAAATTATTTCTGGTCTATATAAAATTAATTCAAACACACTAAAATAAACGGAAAACAAATTTGATAACAATGGCCCCTATGTACATAATCTTAATTATTCTTCCTAGAATGAAGGCAAAGAAATTACAATTATTATTATTATTATTATTATTATTATAGAACAAACGTTAAAAGTTGTTACTTAGAAATCCATAAAATAAATAAAAAACAGTGAATTATGTTTTAACATAGACCCTTTCAAGGGTCTATTGTTTTAAATAAAAAAGCTGTGGTTCCCAAATAGGTTACCATGGCAACATAAAAAAATGAACATTGTGTTCATGCTGTGATAAATACACTTAGGAGAGCATTTGCATAGTTACTGGGATTACTTTTAATGGAATTTTGAAAAAAAATTGAAATTTAAAACGCAAATAGGTTACTATAGAAACACAGGGCAGTAAAAATGGATATCATATTTTGTCTTTCTAATCTAAAATAACCCTTTGGTATAATATTTATGTTGATTAATGGATTTTTACACAGGATATTTGGTCTTTCTAACCCAAAATATCCCTTTGATATAACACATTCTGTTGATTACTGGATTTTAGGTGGAATCTTTGAAAAACTGGTAATTTTTACTCCTGAATGGTTGCCATGGAAACATCTCACATTAAAATGAGTGTGATTTTTTTTGGTGTGCTAACCAGAAAAACCCTTATTATCATTTTTTTACATCAATCAATAGTTGTTTAATAGGAATTAGGGAAAAAGTAACATTTTTAATCCCAAACTGGTTACCATGGCAACTCGAAACATTAAAATAAGTCTGGTGTTTTGTGTTGTCTGACCAAAACTCGCATACTAGATAATTTTCATAACAATCAAAGTAACTTTTCATGGGATATTAGAAAAACTGAAATTTTCAACCCCTAAAATGGTTACCATGGAAACATGGGGCAGTGAAATCGATATCATATTTGGTCTTTTCGACCCAAAATACCCTTATGGTGAAATTTTCATGGAAATTGAACCTATTATTATTCGCGTTATTATTTCTATATAATACTTATATTAATTATTATTATTATTACAAGTTTAGGGGCTATAAGTATTATATAGAAATGTAATAACAGTTCATTGAAGCTGTGTAGGAATTCTGAAAAAGAAGTGTTGTATATTTTAATTTTGTCAATAGGGGTGACTTCCAATTGTTTTACGTGCAGCGCAGAATTATGCATTATACTGTACGGAGAGAGGGGGATATCATTAAGCCAAGGGGTAATTAAATGCTTGTCGGAAAAGTGACACTAAGCAGTTTACGCGATACCAGCAGGCCTAGACTTTTAACTTTTGTGCGAACTTTACGGATACACGTTCAATCGGTTCAATTTAATTTTGTTTTTAGTTTTCTTCCATCAAAAGTCACGACTATGAAAAAGATTTCCGATATAAATTAACAATCTCTCTCTCTCTCTCTCTCTCTCTCTCTCTCTCTCTCTCTCTCTCTCTCTCTCTCTCTCTCTCTGCAGTGAAATTGCTATGCTGCGACCACCGAACGAATATTCCCCACCCCCACCCCAACTCTAACATAACGTATCCTGTACTAATTCTTTCATAAACGTATCAATGTACCAATGTACAATGGATTCATTCTGTTGTATAATTTAAAACTTATTCAGACTTACTTCGTAAGCGTCATATTGGCATTGCAGAATAAACATTTTTCTGCATTTCGCATGTTTCGCCCTGGCAGTGTAATCTGGCAGAGACCCTGCAATTCGCGTTCTTCTCTGTCGGAACACGCGCGCGCCCTTCAGAGACGCGACGCGAATCCCGGAGCATGGGCTATTGGGAGTGCGTGGCGTGACATTAGAACGTCTCCGATCTCGCGCTATCGTGTCGTTGGAATGTTGACAGAAACTGGAATTACTGCAGAGAATACTTTTCAGGATATCACATGTGAGTGTCTAAGGTACCAAGAAGGACGTTTAGGAAATCCTTTCAGAAAGTTCACGCCGCCTGTAGCCATTTTGTGGAGTATAAGCTTATAAGCTTACGTAACTCAGCACTGCAGCGTATACAGTATTTCTACTGATGGTACTGTACATATTGCCGGAAGATATGCGATAGAATTTTGCGTTTCACGTCGTTCAATCATTCAGATGGAAATGCCGCCCTTCTCCAAACTTTGAAAAAAACAGGGTGACAGACTTTGGAATGCTACACTACAGTTTTCGAGAACTCATGGACTGTGGTTTTATTCAACAATCGAGAGGGCTAGGGTGAGTCGAACTTTTTCCTATGTCCATGTAGCACTTGTGCAAAAATATGCGAATCCACAGGCCTTTGGCGAATCAATAAATGCGTTTTTAGCCTTTGTTTTTGTCTGGTTAACGAAAAAAATACCCCTGGTCTAAAATATGCATGGGCTACAATCCACTGTCACTGGGCTACCAACTTCAGAAAATGGTAGCCCAAGTGGACTACCAGGGAAAAAAGTTAATTTCGAGCCCTGGGCAGTATTAAACATGAAACCTGGGCAGTATTAAACATGAAACATTTAACTTGTAATATTTCCCCCTTGTCTTGGCCTGCTGGGTTTAAAAAAATGTTTAAAGGTATACAGGCACCATGTTCAAATTTAGCCATTGCTACCATGGAAAGGGGAGATCTACCTAATCATAGAATTTATGGCGTCACGCTAGGTCACACAAAAAATAATGCACCACTACATGGCCACAATTTTACTTAAGTTAAACAATCAGAAATAATTTGTCTTCATTATTCTTCCTGGAATGAGGCAAAGAAATCAAAATAAATTATTATAACATAAATATTAATACGTTGTTCATTATAATATATAAAATAAATAAGCACCAGTGAATTATGTTTTAAATAAAAAACTGTGCGCTACTGTAACTGCCTGTGATAAATAATGGTACACAGGGTGATAAGGGGGATTGGGTTCATAAAATTAATTGAGATACTAGTAGAATTAATTTTAAGCACATAAAATTAATTTGAAGGCATAAACATAATTCGATGCATAATGAGTTAGTACTGTACTATATAACACTTGGCCTATTTGGGATGACTGCATTAAACAAAATAAAAAATACTTCAAAAATTATTTCTGGTCTATATAAAATTAATTCAAACACACTAAAATTAACGGAAATAAAATTTTGACCAGAATGGCCCCAATATACATTATGTTTACTATTCATCCTAGAATGAAGCAAAGAAATTACAATTATTATTATTAAAGAACAAATTTCTTAGTTGTTACTTAGAAATCCATTAAATAAATAAAAAGCAGTGAATTATGTTTTAGCATAGATCCTCTCGAGGGTCTATGGTTTAAAAAAAAACTATTGTTCCAAAATGGTTACCAAGGCAACATAAAACAAAAATGAACATGGAGTTCATGCTGTGATAAATACACTAAGGAGAGCATTGCATAGTAACTGGGATTACTTTTAATGGAATTTGGAAAAAAAATTTGAAATTTTAAAATTCAAATAGGTTACTATGGAAACACAGGGCAGTAAAAATTGATATCATATTTGTCTTTCTAACCCAAAATAACCTTTGGTATAATATATTTGTTGATTACTGGATTTTTACACTGGATATTTGGTCTTTCTAAACCAAGATATCACTTTGATATTACAACATTCTGTTGATTACTGGATTTTAGGTGAAATCTTTAAAAAACTAGTAATTTTTACTCCTGAATGGTTGCCATGGAAACATCTCACATTAAAATGAGTGTGATA
Organism: Ptychodera flava; assembly: GCF_041260155.1. NCBI lineage: Eukaryota > Metazoa > Hemichordata > Enteropneusta > Ptychoderidae > Ptychodera > Ptychodera flava. The sequence goes on along the minus strand of NC_091930.1, from coordinate 15,039,579 downwards.
TTTTTTGTTGTGCAAAACAGAAAAACCTTCAATCAAATTTTTACATCAATCAATCGTTCTTTAATAGGAATTAGGGAAAAAGTAACATTTTCAATCCCAAAATAGTTACCATGGCAACTCGAAACATTAAAATAATTCTAGTTTTTGTCTTCTCTGACCCGAACTCCCCCGCTAAATAATTTTCATATAAAATCAAAGTAACTTTTCATGGGATATTAGAAAAATGAAATTTTCAACCCCTAAAATGGTTACCATGGAAACATGGGGCAGTAAAATCGATATAATATTTGGTCTTTTCGACCCAAAATACCCTTATGGTGAAAATTTCACGGTAATTGACCCTATTATTATTCGCGTTATTATTTCTATATAATACTTATATTAATTATTATTATTATTATGGTTAATTAATACTCAATTTGTGACCTAAAGGTCAAATAGAATGAGTGAACAATATATAAAGAGGCCTTTTTTACCATTTCATCAATATGATTGTCTCATTTAAGCTTATTATTTATGATTAAACCAAGACATTTAATTCAATATCAAGGACACGGTTTCCTAGTGTCAATGAAGAAAGCTGAACAGGCTGTTTTGTGAAAAATAGCCTCATTTCTTTACATTTTTTTGGATTTAATTTCATATTATTTACTAAGGCTCATTGGTCAATATGTGATAATGTTGTTTGCATCTGTGAATGGCTGGGAACACTGGAATGAAAGCATTGTGACAAAGTAGTGTCGTCCTTGAAAATGAAATTTGATCCCTGAAGACAATCAGGAATATCATTAATCATAATCATAAATAGTATGGGGTCCAATTTTGCCCTTGTGGAACACCTGCATGTATCGTGTCCCAAGGAGAAAAATTATCACCAATCTTGACCCGTTGATGTCTATCATACAAAAAATGAGCTATCCATTTAACTATGTTACTATTTATACCAAGATTAACCAGTTTGTTAAGTAGTATGCTGTGATCAATCTTATCAAAGGCCTTACTAAAATCCAGGTAACAAATTCGAAGCATATTACCTTGGCTTTCAAGTTGACTTATACACTTGTTTTTATGAGTAAACTGTAATATCGCAAGAATTAGCTATATGGCACCTAATACTTTTGAGAAATTTGAAAATACGAAGATCCAATTATTACAATTGAGTTCCAATTGAGTTCGAGGAAATAGCCTGAGAAAGATTGTGATTTAAATTCTATTGTGCATATTCACACATCTTCACCCGTGTTTATTTGTGAACAGTGATCACTTGGGTACTTTCTGTAACCAGGCAAGTAGCGCTGTGTCTCTGCTCTAAGATATTACTACAAGACCGGATTAGGCCTTCAGGTATCGCATTGGACGTTGCCGAGTATAGTCATGTTGCCTTCAGCAGCATTTTGTAAACTTAACACAATCAGAACTAATTAGGATAATTGGATACATTATTGTTGTTGATTTAATCAGTGAATGAAAGTTCATCATTCTTTTCCTGTTCGTAACACACCTTTTGTCTTTTTAATTTGTACCTTTACAAAGTTAAGCTATGGGACATCTAATAATTTTGATAAATTTGAACTACAATGAGATCCAATTCTCCCAAATTAGCTTTAATCGTGTTACTTGGAAAGACACTTGTGTGACACCATGTTTGCACTATTCCCTATAGCATACGCCATTGTAATGTCCTATCAAGTTGAATACGAGAATCTTAATGATGATATTTCCCCATATAGTGAACTGACAATTTAGTACCACTGCTACGGTACAAGCATATAAGCTCAATGTAAACAATGTGTACAATGCTGCACTTCAAAATCATTAGATTTATACCTACCCGTCTGGCCCTCCATACTCTAGAAATTCACAACTGACATAATCGGCAGACGCATTTATCAGATCGTGATTTTTAAAGGCAAGTATCACTGGCGCACTGCCTGGGAGAGGAAATACTGGTCTAGGATGTACCGTGCTTGAGAGGATAACACTGCGTAGTGATCGATTTACACCACTGAAAAAGGCAAAGAAAATGTTGTGTTGCAAAAATAGGAAAATCGACAAATATTGAATAGCTGCACAAATATTTCAGAAAAAATGAGGCGAAACATCAACTTTTCAAAATCCTCTAAAGGGAAGCTGGATGTAATTGATGATTAAGGTATTGCTATGTTTGCACTCCACAAACATATATCAGCATCTTGGAACAGCGGAAACGGTAAGGGACGCATTATGTTAGAATGCTGTGTTCACAAATCCAAATCATGCAGAGCCAAGCAGGTTTTGTTTTTTTTTCCTAGCGGTGCACAAAGCAACTAACTCGTCAGTGCTATATTGCACAGCGAGTAAGTACTATGTGACCCTGCAATCCGACGTCTGTGAAGACCTCAAAGGGGTTCCGACTTCAAAGTTGTCCCCATCCTAAATGTCCGGTAAGATAGGGGTTAAACTCAAGTCTGACAACACCTACAGCATAAAAGACGCTTTTGTTGTCACATGGACGTTTCTGATGTAATATTGGATGCTATGTTAGTATTTAATACGTAAAGTTTGGGAAAATGTACAAAATAAGGGCTGAGCACAGAAATAACAATGGGAAGGGCTAGTGTCTATATCAATCATGACTTATCTATAAAATGACTCATTTGAAGTCATATTGCCATTTGGAAGTCATTCTAATCGCTGCTCTTAAATACATAAACGGATATGAAATACAATTTGAAGCAGTGCAGTGGCGTATCAATCGCACTTGCGGGTCAAAATTCATCGCCACAAGCCAGCCATAGATATTTTTGGTAGTTTACTTCAACTGGTACTATAAAACTGGTCGGTTATCGACCCATTGTCTACTTCTGCTAGCTACCTCGATAATATACACATATATTTTCAACCATTTTCACGTGAGCCGACGTCCACAAATTACGACTCCGCAACGTTTGCCCTCTCGCGTAAAACGTATTGAATACATTTGATTTGTCAAAAGTTCAGAACCGAGCATAAACAGTCGATGGCTCTTAAAAACGGTTGAAAATAGATGTTGCCACATTCGACATAATTAACGGAAGTAGGAGATGAGTCATAGATAGTCAGAGATAAAGTAGGTACATGTTCATTTATTCAAAGACTAAGATATTTCATTATTTTGCGAGGTAAATAAAAAACTGATTGGTGTCGTAGTAAACTACGGAAAAGGTCTATGGACAGATTAGCAGCGGTTCTGAAGCGATATCCCTTGACACGAATGCGATCTATACGCCTCAGCATTGTGCTACGAATGCACAGATATGAAATACACCTGAATAGGGCTCGAGGCCAATTTTTAGGGGGTATTTTTCTTTATATATTTTTACAAAGATATCCAATACCTACCATAGAATTGACACGATTGAAGTAATACATTACCTAAAAGAAGTTTAATACAGCAGAGAGAGCGTAAAATCATCCAAAGTTTTGGGGGACCACTTTCAGGTCAAAATGACACCTTTGGAGTTAAACTGATTGTCTTTATTCAATACTAAAAGTTGACAAAAATGCAAGGAAGTGTACTATAGTCCCATATATACCTGACACTTAAAAGGTCGCATGTTACATTTTTCAAGTTAGAACATTACTTCAATTACGCAAAGTTTCAAAGCAATCAGAACATTTACTTCAAAGGAAATTATTTGTGACAAAAAAAAGAATTGCCCAAAAAAACAAAAAAAAAATACAAAAATGAAATGTTAACCACAATTTAAGAAATCTAATAGAAAACGACCCTAGGGTCAAGAGTATTAAGTTTCAAAGCAATCCAACAAGGACATTGAGAGAAAAAAAAAAAAACATTTTTAACAAGCGACCTAACGGCCGATATAGCTCCGCTGTGTTGATGTAGAGCATAACTATTTTTGACACATATTGATGAAGAAGGTGGAAATCTTTGATAGCTCATTTTAATGGCCAGAGAAAAGTGGCTAAAATAGCTGCAAAATACACAATTGAAAATTCCATCATAATTTGAATGTAAAACATTGGATCATCCCTGACAACATGTCAACCAAACCTATCTGACCAGTAGTTTTTTGAGAATGAAAAAAATTGCTCCAAAAATACAAAATTGCAGATTTCATCATAATTTCAATAAATATCATTTAGATCATCTGTAGAAACCTGTGTCGCCTTTTGGATAAGGGATTCTCCTAAAGTGCTGACATGCCATCGACTGCGGACTAATACTCAGATGAAAATAATATCTTTTGAAGTGACATCATAGAAGTCGCGTGCAAAGGTACATATTTCAACACGCACGATATCGGAGAAGAATGTGACGTTGAAATTCACATTAAGAAAAGCATGAACAGATATCAGAAATTTCAGGCAATCGGCAATGCATGGCAACGTAGTTCCATTTAAAATTTCCTCTCACCCCACCCAGTATCAAACCCAGTAAGCAAAGGATCATAACGTTAATGCGGTGTTTACTGTAAAATACTGTTAAAACGGCTGAAGCGGCAAAAAATTCTCTCTCGCCGACGATGTCTTGCTACATAGCGATTACCTGTTGCCAGATGTGCTTTAGGGTGCTCCGAAGCAATGACTTAATAACGGCTTTGCTAGAAAAACTTGGTATGCTGCTAAGTGGCTTTTGCATCTTCTGTATCACAGAAATGCTACTAATACAAATCACCGAATGATATCATTACAACAAGAACGATGAAACACAGACCTTATATTTGCTCTCTCCATGGTGACGTCAGGTTTGAGTACTTGACATTTATTAAGTATCCATTCCCTAAAAGTTACGATGAAATACAATCAATTAGAGCCTTGTATTATATTAATATAATTAGCCTCGCCAAATCGTCATTCATTGTGGATAAAAGTATGATGGCGTTTCAACATCAGGTTTCACTTTCTAATCCTTTTAAATTGACAATCCATTATTGCTACATGCAAATTAGTTTATTAGTACTTGACTATCACTAAGCTCTTAGTGCTACCAATAAAGCTTAGTACTTGTTCTTCAGTAAGTGATTAGACACTCTAAAAATCTTGGTTCTCTGCGCAGCTTGAAGTCCCTGACCATCTATCGTGCACTCGTTCCAAAGTCTGCCGATGGATGAACATTATTTTGTTAATGGAAAGGGTCCGGTAAGGAGTCGGTCTTACTGGTTTAAGAGCCCCCTTCATTATAAGGGAAGTATGACTGCGGTTTGAAATCGGAAGTTTTGTAACAATTGTTTCATTTTCCTAGTCTATTTGACTTGCCAACACGTGTAACTTTATCCTCCACCGAGACAAGCAAATTAGTTTAGTCGTACTTAACTCTACTTAGATCTATCAATATACCAATATAGCGTACCACTAGCTCTTCTAAAAGCGACTATGATATCTTCTGCATCCTTTTTCCCAGTAATAACCCGAAATATATCACTTGTGGTGATAAACACTCACAGAGATGTAGGTTTACAGCAAAGCAACATATCTTTCTGCAAGTGATTGCACTTTGCTTACGAGAAAGGGTTTGGCATGGAGAAATATGATCAAAATACACACCCTAACCTACTCTGAACTGAAGATCATCGCACGACAAGCATGGTTTTTAAAATTTGGTGTTGTTGTTTTTCTAATTAATGTCATTTTTTCTGATTGGAGAATGGCCCTAGTGCTTTCGTACACAATCTTTTGGCAGATTTGGATGGGGGTTCCTACCATATGCTATAATTCACACGTCTGTACGACAACAGAACTCGAACTTGCCGTAAAGTCGACTGATCAATTGTAAGTAATAAGCACAAGAGGGATCCTCAATCAAAAGACAAAACTTGGAGGGTAGATTTAGCTCTCTCGATAAGTCCTTACTGTTTTGCATGAATAACTGCACGAAATCAAGGTTCAGTAATTTCCAAAACATTTCAACAAAATATATAATAAATGGAAAAAAGTTTGGTTTAGCCATGATATCAATTATTGTATTTTCCCCTAAAAGAGCGAATCCTTTGGCAACGGCGCTGTTACCAGGACGTTGGAAGTTCTATCAAACGATGCATACAAAAACCGACTCAATTTTCTGCACATAAGTCAGTAGACAAGTGTAGCTTTAATGCAGCCAACACTTTTGGGCACAAAAAGGTGATAGTATTTAACTAAGTGTCATCGATATCAATACTCTGAAAATGTTTTTTTAATACGTTGATTAAAAATCACTTGTTTTAATATTTATCCATCAATCTAACCTTTCCTCCATTTTAATGGGCGGTCTCTTACAATCGGCAGGGTAACGTATCAGCTACATCAAATCGATTATAAAAGTCATAACTCACCCGACGGCAAAACTTGTCTCGGTAACGTTATGTTGTCTCCATCTAAAGAAGAGACATCCGAAGGAAATATGTATTCTTCAACGTCCTCGTTGACAAAACTAGTCAGTTCAATATACATACCTGCATGATAAACAAAATAGTTCCTTATTGTACAGCACTCATTACTATTGTTATTATCATTATTTATAACTGTTATTTTACATGACTTAAATTATTTCAAGTAACTTTTTAGTATCCAATTTATTTTCTATTTCTTGGAATATGTAAATACAATTATTGGGATTACGGTGGTTGTTATGGTGCTTATTAGGATGGTAAACAAAATGATAATGAGTGAGCACGAAGTAATTCTACTTACCGCGGTCGGCAGACGCCGACTGAATCGTTACCGTCTTATTATCAATGAAGTGATCGTGAATTCTTTGTATGAGATGTAAGCCAAAGTCGTCTATCTGCCGAAAGGTATCAACACAGTCACTTTGGCAAAACGTGAAGTTATTCTGCAAGACATAAAGGCAAGTATGATGGTAACGTAAGCATAACATTTTGCCTTCGTTAAATGTCAAAGGTGAGAAATAGAAATACACAACGCATATCACTTGCAGGTTAGAGAAAACTTATCCGGATCTATCACACAATTAAATGTCTCCAAGCAAATGCGCTAATAACTACTGAAAACCCCGATATTTGCAAACAATTGTATGCTTAACAACGCAGATTCACATCAGAAACGCTGTTATGCTTGCACAGGCGAAAGCGAAAAAAAACCGGTTTTCTGGGGGTTATTCAACTTGTCTGACAGATATCTTTATGTAAAAAATGGTTTCAAGTGATAATGAGTTATGTTAAACAAAAAATATGAATCGCAATACATACATACATACATACATACATACATACATACATACATACATACATACATACATACATACATACATACATACATACATACATACATACATACATACATACATACATACATACATACATACATACATACATTGCATTGCATTGCATTGCATTGCATTGCATTGCATTACATTACATTACATTACATTACATCACATCACATTACCTACCGTTTTTGATTGATCAAAAAGTGTTGCTGAACCTTGCTTTAAGACTTCTTGAAAGTGGGGAACTATGGCGTCATCAAATGTCCTATAAGTCCAGGCGGAAATCTGTTCGAACTGCAAGACGTTATATTCTGATTTATAATGACTTACTTTCGTTAAAAGTTGGACTAGGGACATCAAGAAGCATATAGCTTAGAATCCAAATAATTAAGCTAATCTTATATTATTTTCAAAGAAATGTAAATTAGCCGAAAATGACCCATCATCAACAACCAACATTCGTTTGCCCCTAGATGTGCACGATATACCTACTCGAGTGACGACCATATTTAGCTTTTCCGGTGAATTGCAGCCATGGGATGAGAAAGTTCCCTCAAGTTAGAATACATTTTCAGGTTTGTATTTCGCTTCTGTCCACGAATGCAGTGAAATTATACAAGCAGAAAGATGTTTTATCTGAAGACAAAATGTGCTTCTTGGACAGACGTTCCGATCCTCAATTTTGGCGATTATAATCTACCGCTTTTTAACTCATCTAAAAGCTATCGGAGTTAGAAAAAAAATCATCATCTTAGATTTACATAGATAATTGTCATTTATATTGAGCTGTTACAAATCTGAGGGAAGTATTTTTGTATTTTTGTTGTGATAAAATCACTCGGATGGCTTTAATTCTTATTGTTAAGTATACAAAATAGAAGCCGGTTTTACCGGTTCCATGATGCAGTGCGCGCCAGGGAATACAAAGCGTACGTTACGCATAGAACTTTTTAGCCGTAGGGTACAGGCAGGGTATGTTACTCATAGAACTCTATGGCAGATTACACCCTGACCTATATTTTCGTCGCTGATGGTTAGAATATACACAGGGCATTATTTGGCATTGCAAATTTGTGTCATTATTCTACAACAATCCTTTGTACAACACAAATCAGTATGTTTTCGTTGTTTTGAGTGTATATAGGGTGTTTGATATAGCCACTGCAATGCATTGTGGGATAACCGGGAAAAGGTCTATTGTTGCCAATTGTGCATCTTACCCTTTGATGCCAAGCAGATCCATTCAATGGTGGCGGACATCTGTTTCCATCAATGGTGTCATTGTCAAAACACGGGAAAACATCCAGACCTTTGAAAATGCATGATTAATATGTGGAAAAAAATCCGAACTTGAAAATTCATGATAACTATTGTAGATAACCAAATTTGTATTCTTGAGCTCTCCTTGCTGCATACTTAGGTTGCAATGATTGGATAAAGATTGGTATGAGGGAACGTTCCATGATCGCAACATGACCTAACATCCCAAGGTTAATTGCAACAGTGATGCCAAGAACGAAGGTGTTCTGCCCACCAGCTCTACAGTTATAGATTGAAGAAACTAAGAAATGTTACAAAATATCAGTGTTAATCTGCCTGAAGCTGTCTTGACAAACGAAATCAGGTAGTAGATGTATTTCGTAATACCTTTTGTTGACATGTTTTTATCCGGCGTCTACAAAATTATGCTATAAGGGTATTATAAATTGCATCACGTTATGTTTAATTATGGCGCAAATACAGCGATCTGATTGCTAAAAGAACCATAGTGTATTGGCGATATACCATGGCTGGCTCTGCGCGAGCTCTAAGCTTGAGCAAATATCCGTTTATGACGTTCCACACCAGAATTTCAATATATTTGTATGATATATTTGCAGTAAATCACACCCAGCGACGGTATACCACAAGATTTTGACCAGTTCACTTCATATATGCACTCGCTATCGCTCGTGCATATATGTCGTGAACTGGTCAAAATCTCGTGATATACCATCGCTGGGTGTGCTTTATTGCTTACAATATCGCATATGTGGGCTGATAGTGTGTCTTAATATTTTATGTCTTAGATATTTCCATTCTTTTTTAGTATATTATTTATGTTTTTATCCCTGGAGAGATTGTTAAAGTTTGCGAGAAATCTGGCTGAAACATATTTCAAGTAGACTGGGATATCTGACAATCGAGATAACTGAAACTTTTCTTTGGTCATTCGTGACATATAAATAGAGTCGTACATTTTGATGCTCTTTTCTTGCTGTAAACAGACAAGCATTTAGTTCTTGTGCGCAACAGGAATTATAGCACAGGGAATAAGTGTATTGCTTACCAATGTCTATTTCCATAGCCATTGCACAACGGAAACACGAACAATCGCTAAAACCTAAAACGAGAGGGGATAATATTAATCCGAGCCTAACTGAAAACTGTGCTAAATGCAATTGATTCGCCAAATAACTCATAATAATACAGATTCCGACTGGGAGACGTTACATAAGAATAAAGTTCCATGGCTAAACATAACAAGAAGTAAATCGTTGCTTCCGACATAACGCAAGAATAAGATGAAATTAAATTGAACTGATATCAATTTAAAGAGCACATTAAATAATAGATAGGGTAAAAAACAAAACTTGTCGGGTTACATCATGCACTAACATTGGCTGAACAAGTCTGAGCTTCTAATGTCACTGAACAAATTAACTTGAAAAATCGTGTTCAATAGTTATTTCGATAATTATATAGATACAACTTACCGTCTGTCAGCAGCAATTCAAAGGCTTCATTAGTAATGTTCACTGGGGACATAGTAACTGAACTCACTGGGAGAAAAACATAAGGAATATTATATATATATATATATATATATATATATATATATATATATATATATATATATATATATATAACTCACTTGGAGAAAAACATAAGGAATATTATATATATACATATATATGTGTGTGGTGTGTATTACAAGTCGTATGTGTGTGTGTGTGTGTGTATTACAAGTCGTTTTCTGCGGAAGACCTTTGTTTAATCAATAACGTACGATAGATTGTATTGTATTTAAGTATACTAACATTCTTTGTCGCCTCTTCTGAATTTGACGTTAGTGCAAGTACAGTGGTATAAGCCTACACTGGTGTAACACATCGAAGCTGCAAAAATACAAAAATGTTAAACCGATATGTCGTAATTGTGTTTTGGAGTTACTAAATATTAATTCAATGTCGCAAATAATTGTCTATCTTCCTCTGGCGCTCTCTGCAATAAGTTAAAAAAGTGTCTCGACATTGTTTGGATTTAGAAAAGTCCTCAGAACAGTATTCAAGGTCAAGTTAAATATAATTGCTTATTTTAGAGCAGAAATTAGCTCGTTCTAGAACTAAAGGCATTTTAACAATAAGTACGTGGAGATACGGGTAGTTAGTAAAACTTTTTGTACCTGTTTACACATCTTTGGGTTATGAGTGCGATAACTCGGTATTGCCCTCAGAAGAGCTCAAATCAAGCTATTAGCAAGACAAGGACTCATTGTCTCTACACAACAGAGTCTGTCTTGACACAATCACTAGGAGATTGTTTTAGAGGAGTTTCAGAAACGTCTGAGTTCAGTTATATTCTATAATTTGTGCACACATTGTAACTTCTCGATGACTTCCCTACATTTACTTATTTGGTTTCATAGTATAATTTAAAATATAGTCGAAGATTCACTGCCTGTTTTCTGATGTAAAATTGTTGAAATTATGAGTGAGCACACTACCTTTACAAACGAATAGGCGAGCTGGTTCCGAAATGACATACATGTGATCGGTGACGGCCGCCAAAATGCAGAAATACGACCCTGTGTCCGTCAGGCGGGCTTGCGAAATGAGTAAATCGAACACACCGAGGGAATGGTTACCAACAATGTCGAACGTATCGGGGGAGTGCTTGGTAAGTTTTTCGTCTATGCTGAGCCGTACCCGGTCCTTTTTCCAGAACAGAGCGCCGGCTTTCCTAACCGAGGTACATGGAAGCACCACGGTGTCGTTCTCGAATGCATATGTGTCCTCGGGTACGATGCGGAGCGCCTGCATTTCCGACATAGAGACGTTGGCCTGGTTTCTTGGGGGTACTGTCGATTCTTGCATTGAGCCTGGTTTAACAAAGAGATATCAACAGGTCTAAGGTAAGTGTCATTTAATGTGAGCAAACCAGACCCAAGGTAAATAGAAAATTACAATGACGGCAGCGTCTTCTTGAATCAGCGTTTAGCAGTCGTCAATGTTCTGACCGATACTCGTTTTCTGTGAGTATGCTACCTCCATTTCATAAGCGATGTGAGTTAAAGCCCTGATAAAGCCTGCCACTCACTTCTGATAAAGAGACATGTAATTTTTTTGAAACAGCATTGCGTTGTCTTCAATATGGCTTCTTTATTGCTATAACTACTCTACTTGCACAACAGACCCCTCGTCTAACCAAACCTTTCTGCTAATAAGCTGTGTCTTGTTAGCAAGTTTTCATATGACTTACAAGTTCCACCGTATCTCACTTAGGAAATGTGCACGTCGTAGGCTGAAGAAGATGTACATGACTTGAAAAGCAGTGAATTTATATGTATTAAAACTGGAAATTGTTCGGATTGTCAAAGAATTTGGTAAAAAAATATGTTTTGTCTAATGTCGAAAGGCATTTCTCGCCGACGATGATGCTTGGTCCATCATTTGCTTTATTATCATAGTTGCATACCTATCTACCAACATACCTAAGTAGAAATCTTCTGGAGCTCTACAAAGCTAATTTGTATGTAGCAAGACATAAAATATTGTTCAACATAAAGAGGCTGTTCTCCTTCTTGTTTCAGGAAAGGAAAATGTCGTTTGTAGACAAGTAGAACATTTCTTCGAGATTTTCTTGCAGAATCACGCGATTCAGATGGATAACAAAGCAAATACGTGAGTAAAGGAAGCATATTGTTATTGGTGACCTCGAAACCTTCATAATAGAATGCAAACATCGCGTCTTTCATTTAGCCGAACGGCAACTTCACATTATTAACATGGACCGAGTTCAAAATACTTTCAAATTACGTCTGAAATTTTAGGCAAGTTAAAGTGTCTGAATTTTCAAAAAATGTCTTAAAATTTAACTTGAATGTCGTCAGAAAATGCATAAACACCGGTACTGACCTTGGAAATGAAGTATGAAAAGGTGAAAATTGAAAACGCACAGAGCTCGCATTCGAGATCTTCCCATCGTGACTGGCCACGAACCAGCTCTCGGTGGTGGACAAGACGGAATGTTGTATATGCACCAGTTATTTTACTCTAACGTATGTGATTGGTCCCGAGATTTGTTGTCAACATCGTAAACGAAACGAACTTGTGTACAGCAATCCATGTCGCCATGGCGACTGTAGTTTGTTAATAGAATTGTAATTGCGTAACGGATATTCTAAAACATTTAAAAATCCCAATATAAATTACCCACTACCCAACGGAATAAGAAGAGTCACTGATTCCACCAAATGCATGTGTTAGATAGTTGTGGTTTGAAAAAGTAGAAGAAATCCCAAAATTGGGAAAAAGGTTGTACGTTGCTTTCGCTTCATTTGCAATTTTATTTCAGAAACAGTTACTGTGCTTGCTTTCTCGATATGAAGTTTGTGTCGAAAAACGAATAACAAAGGGATTCGCACCAGCGGTACAGCTGTGACTTCAAGTATTGAATCTATTAATATTTTTGCACCTATTTTTGGGCCGATTCTACGGTCTCACTCCCGGATTTTTCGACGCAAAAGATAGGTCAAATAGTGACGGACATGAGCAACAGCGCCACCAAACGGCCTTTATGTGAATTGTTTTTTTACCATTTGGCGATGAAAATCACCTATATTTGAAGCTGAGTGACGACTGCGTCTTGGCTCATTTAGCCATACGTGATCACACTCAATTTTATCACATTCTTTCAGTTTCCTTTCTCATTTAATAAAAAAGGGGATTATCAATAAAGCACTTGGTGCTTCACTGGTTTTTAAAATTATCAACCGGTGTCAACAGTGCAGCTTCGTTATCACCACCACGTGCAAGATTACAAGGAAAATACGATTTCGCTCCAATCCCACCGGCTTCGAGCGCTTTCATGAGGCGCGGCGTCGGGCTTGTTGGTCTTTGCTTTCCCGCTTGCTAGTATATGGGTCCGCCATAATAAACAAAAGGAGAGATAATGATTACTTCAAGGGTGAGGAAACTAACTATCATTCTCACAGTGCATCACGTGATGGGTTACTGTCGGTCAAAACTCAATTCAAAAGAATTAAATATTACACAATCGTCGGGCTATATCACGGTACGAATGGAACATTCTTTGACAGCAACGCACGTTGTAAGCAGAACAAAGTTAGTTCAGAAATGCACACTATAGCCCATAAATGCACACAGTGTGGCGGACTACAACTTCTGAATCTCAGAATGTTTGTTACACACACTGTTTGCCTCAGGTTGGCCATTCGATGTAGCTTGAGATGATGGCGCTGTTGCTTATTTCCGTCGTTTTTTACCCTGGTGAAGAACCAGGATTGAGACATGAAAGACGGGCCACAATTTGCGCCAATTATTAATAAGTAGTTGAGGTCGAGGCTGTATCGCTAGTGTGCATATTTTGGTAATTTTGGCGGGGTTTTTTCCTGACACGAAGCTTTGTATTGAGAAACCTAGTACGGCCATTGTTCTGTCAAGATATATGACAACAATTACAAATTGGCTCATTTCTGATCTTTTCTGCTTTTCCTTTGGCTAACTCTAATGGTACATGTGTGACACTCATGCGCCGTTCATGGCAGGTTTTGAAAATCCCACCTGTGGCTTAATCTTTGAGACCAAGTATCTCAATTATCTCAATTATCTCAGTACATCGCCGTTGAGACAACGTTCACAAACACTGGAAAAAACATGTTGGTCTCCGAGTCCATTTTAGAAAACAGACATGTTTAAAATCAACATGACTTTGAAAGTTTCCTACTTTTTATATGTTCTCTCCAACGTCTGCGGGCACAGCTTGCGAGATAAATGTCACAAAGCGCCGAAAAGTCGATGAAATGCCGAATTTATTGTTGAGATCGTGGTCTGACTTAACCTCGATGTACTCAGTGATTCCCCGTGCCAACATTCATGCGTCTCTATAGCGCCTGTGGCATCTTGCAGTAGTAGTGTTAGCGTTAGCATCCAAGAGTCAGTGAGTGTGCGTATTCGAGTGATAGTGAGAAGCAATATTGTGGTGACTTGTCAACACTCTGTCTTGTAATAGCGTACACAAGTGCACCCCCAGAAGTCATGTTAATTTAGGTATACCAATTAAGATGACACCTTCAATCTGAACTCTTATCAGTCTTATACACGTATTCATTGTTGAAGTAAGAAGTGTCGTCACGGACCAGATCCACGATATATCACGTTGACAAGTAAAGGATGTCTGCTCATCTCTGCAAGTCCAAGACTTGTGCCAAGATAGCATCATTTTAGGTGGGAATTTGCCATCGCCCTCATTCTTTTGCTTGCGCATTATATAATATTGTTAGTAGCACATAGGAATTTAAATGCAAGGCTATTGTGTTATCATATATATATATATATATATATATATATATATATATATATATATATATATATATATATATATATATTATGTATGTATATATAACATTTTGTGAAAATACTACGTCATCAGTTGCCTCATATTCGAGATCGAGATCTCTCATGGTGAATTGAATATCATAGAATTTCACTGAAATAATATAGTCAATTTAATGAGTAGTCCATTAACTCACAGCGTACATTGACCATTTGCATGCATTACACAATGTCGAGATTATGTATGGCCATGATAAAATCAATATTTTTTTTTTCATCATAATGCGAGTAGATGTATTCTTGTCGACAGTGACAAGCATCGTGAACGCTGAAAAAGATGTTGTATACGCTTACAGCACCAATCACACTTTTGATAGAAAGAAAATTCAAAAAGCGCTGCCAACCGGTGCTGAGAAGTGCAAAACTACAGAGAGAAGAAAACAAGATATACGTATTGCTTCTTATTTATTTAATATGTGTTAATATAACAATTCTTTACTTTTTAAATTGCAAGTGTATTAATTTTCTTTCACGATAAATAAAACCTTTCTGTGCTAAGACTAAACCAAATCCTGTTAGATTTGTTTGCTTTGTTCAAGTTCTAGCCTTTGATCTTCTGTAAACTCTTGAATAAGATGCGCGTGTCCTATTTTGGTCTTTCTGTGTGCGGGTTTGTACGAGCAACATCGTCTACAACTTATTAACAGTATAAATAGTATCATGCAAAACGTATGAAGCAAATCTACTTGAAATAATTGACTGCTATATCTATTATTTAAGTACTGCCATTTATCATTCTGTTGTGTATATTCTGTCACATCTCCTGGATCCCTTTACGTATTTCTGCTCCCAATTTGTTCTTCTTCTATTAATAAGCAGTCATATTGCACCTCTGATTTAAAAACCTTTAGAACCGTCCGTTGGAACGTGACCAGGACTTGTTCGACATATCGCTCTCAAGATGATACAGAATGGAATCGAAATTGTCAAAACTGGTTCAAAATTTTTAATAGAATAAGCTTTATATAAATATATATTTTAAATATTTAACAATTTTGGGAATTATTACAAATATGCAACAACCAGCCCAGATCGCCCACTGTACGACGTCGTGTTCTAGTTGTACCGGATATATTGTATACATACTAGTACGTACACAGCGCTGTGGCGATTAATGCCGTACTCTCATGATTAATTACGAAGTCACGATTCGATAAATTCATACATGGACACATAGAAGGCATGTCAAGCGAATTTTGAGTTGCTCAAGCTTTAGCTATTGTCCAAGAATCGAATGGGCTGCTGTCATTCGAATTAATAACTTAGTAACGGCACCGCGCAAGCCGTACGATACAATGTTCACGTCGTCACCTGGCGAAAAATCAGAAAGCTACACCGCAACGTAAGTTTTCTTATTAAATATGTAGCGTATGATCTTCGAGATAGCGACATAGAACGCATAATACATCAAGCCGACGATAGATTTCCGTCATCACATAAAACATTCTGTAAGCTCTTGGAACTTTTCGGGCTTTCCAATATAGTAAGCTTGTAATATTTCGAAAGCCACGATAAATTCTAGAATAAGAACTACTGTTTCGATCTTGTTGTTGCCCTTCCTTTACAAATATGTTTGAAAATATTCCAAATAACTTTGATTGTAATACTATGGCCGACTTCCTTTGTTTTCGGGACAGCGCAAGGCAATGATTGACAAGTTCACGTGACAGAATCCGTGTGTCTGATTGGTAAAACTGGCATTCGGTGGTAACATTATGCCAGTAATTCATTTGCATATATCCAGGGTGATGGACCTTGTTACTCATTTATTGAAATATATCCGTCAGGAAAACAGATCGCGAAAATAATTTTGCAATCTACAACAATTATATTGATCTCTTCACATCAAACGAAAAGTAAGAAGACTATTCATGAGATAAACATATTTATACATGTATATTTAATATATTTAATATATATATATATATATATATATATATATATATATATATATTAAAGTATAGAATTAAAGTATAAATGCTTCGCGTCAAAGGAAGAGCGCTTAAAACAAAAGACAATATTACATAACAAAAATGAAAAATATCTTTTTTCATTTTTTCAGTTTCTTGCACCCTTGCATTCTGTGGACAGATCTAGCTCTAAGTGAGCCTTTGATGTAATTTAAGGGACACATCGTCATAAATAATTCTTTTTGAGAGAAAGTTTATCATTATATAGGTGTAGGCATAGACCCTGGGGTCTATCAATGGGGCTGTGCAAGAGTGGCGTGACTCATCTTTTCGTCAAAATTGAGTTCTTGATATATTTTTGTTCAAGAATGTAACATGCATCTTTTGTGAAAATTTTTAGTGAAAAAAGTCGGTTAACTCATTTGCCAAAGGCACCTAGCTTTTGCACGAGAACGCCAGTGCACGAAGTGTGAAACTCAATACTTACGTCCGTTTTGCACTCATTGTAGGATGTTTTGTGAAAACATCCTATAATGAAGATGCTATTAATGAATATTCATCAAAAACAAAATCTACCTGTGCATTAAGGATGCACAACACATGGTGCGTTACGCCCTTGTAATGATGTAACTCATGACGATGCATTTCTTTTTATGATAAAATTGCTAGTGCAAGACAGACGTAACTCCTCTTGTTTTTAATTTTGCATAAAAATGACTACATAATTGAATTTTAGAGTTTTGAGTTAGAATTAGACTTTTAAAATCTTTATTCCCCTCTAACTTGTTGACAAACTGAGTTACGTCCCTCTTGTACTGGGCCATCGCTATAATCTGGGCGATGTTAGCCATACTGTGACGAGAGCGAAAGGTTGTTAACATAGATAGCAATGTAAGTCTTATGTGGTATCCAAAGATGTGACTGTGGTAGGTGCACGTGTCTGACCCTGTGTCTTCGTACATGCACTGGTGTTTCTGGTTCACTCCTCGTCAGTCACGGTTGACCGATGTACTGCTAGTTGGCGGTGAAGGCTTCACACGGTTTGCCGTCATGCTGAACGTTGACCATCCCCTAACACTCCCGCTGTATTCCCGATCAATCAAGAAAGTCGCTCTCTTTCGAGAAAGCTGTGAACGCACCTACATGAAAGAAATGCAAATTTCACAGAAACTTAAAATATGCCAAAGCCTGTATAGAAATAAACGTCTATAGGAACAGCAAGGACGACTATGGAAAACAATAAAATGATGATGGAAATTATGATTATTATAACAATAATATAATAGTAATGATAATACAATTATGATGATAATCGTAATAATAGTCGTAGTGGTGAAAGTAAAAACAGCAATTATATATAAACAATAATAATGTCAATTATAATATGATAAAATAATAAATATATTAAAATCATCGACGATTTGTTCAGGTCTTGCATCTTCATCGATTACATTGAGACATATAACATTCACCCGCGTTAACGTTAATTACGGAGAATTTTAAGTGGCACTCCCACTTCATAAAATTGTTAAAACTCATTTTTGAATGCCCACGTTCGATACTTGACAATGCGACTGCGCGCGGTTCGCGAGATATCGATAAAAACGTGTCATGTCCCGAGCGTATTTTTCATACCCCGAAGTTTTACGAATCGTTTCTGATTATGACCCGAAACCACCCCCCCCCCCTCGATATTCTAGGGAGTCCATAACAAGTTCGAACAACGCAATTAATTTACCTCCCACTGCGAAGATTTTAATATACAGCATTATGCCTTTACCTCAGGTAAGTTTTTTCTTAACTTCCCTAAGGTTTTTTCCTTTACATTATTCTCAGTCAGTTGTATTATATTTTTAACTTTAACAATACCACATAGATTTTTACGTGTAAAATATTAGCCGCCTCTGATGACTACATTTTGTCGTCTGCCAGTGCTGAGACAGCCTGTTGGCCGAAACTAAGTTCCGTTTCGTAATAATGTTTTTAATTCGAATATGCATATCACTTTCATCTCCTAACGCGTCAAGGTGGTTTTTGCCATATTCAGTTTCAAAATGTTGAAATCTTGTCAATGTCAATTGCCACTGTATTGCATTGCATTGTCGACTCGAGTCGGCTATTCGTGCAGTGCGCTTCTAGCAAGGCAAAGATGTGTATATACTTAGGTGTGCCGACCGCGATTATCCAAGGTGTTTCCGTTATGAAATGTTGTTTTTTTCAAGTCAAATGTATTCTAAATATTTAGACAGTTTTCCTGTACAAAGAGTTAATCTGTGGGCGAACAGAATTGAGTCACAGATCATCGATGCATCGATTATATATGGGTAAGAATGCTGAGGCGCTCCCGATAGTTTTAAATTTCTCAGCGGCTAAACTAGTCATCTATTAGTATGCGAATTCTGATGGAATCAGCAAACTTTCCTTTTTTGCCGAGTCAGTAAGACTCGGTTTTCTCCCACGAGGCATGACCGATCACCGACGCGAGCGGTACTGTGGCATACAGCAGTGTCAGCGTAGACTCGTTCTCCGTAGGTTAGTTGACAATGGCCCCAGTGCCGAACGTTCGATGTTCGGAAGCTGAATTTAGGTGGGCCACCGGAATTCACTTTTACTTTTTTGAGGACATGTTTTTATCGATATTTCGCGATCTGCTCGCAGTCGCCACGTCAAATATCGACTGTTCGCATTAACAAATGTGTAATTAAAATTTTACCAAGTAATAGTGCCACTTTAATGGCAAGTCAGGCTATTTGCATTTAACAAGACCCCTAGACATTGCAGAGCTGTGCGTGATAACTGGAAAACTAAGTCATGTTCAAAGCAGACCCTTTCATGAGACAAGTTTGTAATTTTATCTTATCGTCCACATAACCAAACATTCATTTTATTTATTTATTTATTTATTTATTTATTTATTTATTTATTTATTTATTTATTTATTTATCTATTCATTCATTCTTGTTAACTGTAATTTAATGTACATTGACCTCACCTCTGTACTATTCCAACAGTAGAAGATGAATATGAAGAAACCCTGGAGTGAGTTGAGAATGGCAAAGACGTACTCAAAGAAGATGGTGTGACGACTGACAGACAGCAAACCAAACAGCCAAGTCATGCCCAGCAAGGGAAACAAAATTATTGCTGCTTTCAAACTGGACCTGAAAACGCGAATACGTATAGAAATTTTTAGTAATCCTTCAGACGCTTACAAATCTCTTGTTGATCTTGAGAATAAAAATTGACGTCTTGCTATCACTTATCCTTTTGTTAGTGATCCTGGTTCTAGACCATTAAATATACAACTATTTAATTGACCTGTTTTAATGTAAAGGGGAAGTAGTTTACACTATTCGGCTTCAAATTCATGCTAACAACAAAAATCAGACAGTCAGTCATCTATTCAATTACTCACGAAAAGGATACCTTCCATACTAAGTCTTGCTAGCCAGAGGCGGATCATACCTGATATTAGCATACTTGTCTTCCGTTGTGTTGGCGAGTAGCCGGGATATGATGCGAACAGTGATTCCTAAAATCGCCATGTTGAAGAGCACTATGGCCAGTACGGGTCCAACGAATGCATAAATCATACCATGCTGTATCGGCAACCAGCAGCTGTTCAAGGAATTCAAATAATATTTTCATTCATATATATATATATATATATATATATATATATATATATATATATATATATATATATATATATATATATATATATATATATATAATATATATATATATATATATATATATATATATATATATATATATATATATATATATATATATATATATATATATATATATTATTGCCAGAATACATAGGTTTATCTGCCCGAGAGCAGGTGACAATTTGCCCGATGCCAGGAGGGCAAATTGTCTCATGCTGCGAGGGCACATAAACCCATGTATTCAGGCAATGATTTTTTTATCAAATGCCTCTTCACAGTCTATGCTAGTTACATGCAGCGCATTTTTAAAGAGTATTGCTACTATTGACCAGCATCAAACAGATTTTAACGAAAGTGAAAATAGCAATCGCGCATGGATATTTTACATCTAGCATTGAGCGTCTACTTTGAAATCGAAAACGTCGAAGGGCTTCACTGGACCGGGTAACCATAGAAATCGGTCAGTACATCGTTCACAGGCCCGCTAACTCCCCGTGTGTTCCTATTTTAATCAATGCACTGATTTGCACCGCCATCGAGGCATGTAATAAATATATATATTATATAGCTCACGCATATGAGTCCTGTGAAATCACTGTACTTTATGTGAATAATAAGTCGGGAACATCACGTCAGCGTTAGCTTTCAGTTTACTTACCTTTGATCACTGACATAGTTGCCATGTCCGATTCCAACAGAGATTGCGACCACCACAAAAGGAACACCTATGTTGATAAAGATAAATAAATTGTCCCATTAAACGCCTTATTATTTTGACAGTACTGATTGGGAAACAGGCGTATCATGCTTTTCACCTTTGAATATTTACTCAACTGGACTTACCCCAACCTGTTAAATGATATACCACAAATCTTTTCTTCAGAGCTGTATTAAACACTACGACCAGTTGGAGATAGATTTGTATGCCTTCAACCAACATCCAACAGAAGACAGACGTAAAGAAATAGTGAAGGAGGGCGCTGACTGCGGTACAGGCAATCTGGGCAGAATAGAATAGAATAGATTGTAGCCAAAAGTACTTGCAGAAGAAACTCTCTGAGCTATGATTGCCGTAAAGACTGTGTTTCTTAAGCAAGGGTGGTTCCGTGAAATTTTGTCAATATGAAATCGTATTTTTTATATTCTATAGAAGTCTGAGGATTTCAATTGTCAGCAGCTTCTTTTGTAGTTCATGTGACAATATGTATTTAGGCTTAATTTCGCGTATACTATCGAGTGTATCGAAGAAAAGTGAATTCACTTCGGACAAACATTTCATAACATTAAAGTACTTTATATAACATCCGATCCGTATACAGTATGTGACAAGAGAAATTATGAACCCACTTTGTTTTCAAAAGGACCAAACGACATGCATTCTTCAGTAACTTTACGTCAAACAAAATTTTTATTCTGTTAAAACAAAATTTTTATTCTGTGGAGAGGACAAAAATGTGTTGTCTACCTTGTTTCTTGTCTGTCCAATACCTGCCAGAAAGACGATTTGTCCAAGTCCAATGGCAACACAGAGATTACCGTGGATGATGCGTTCGTTAGTACATAACCTTCAATAAATTAAATATGACCAGGGACTTTACACTTGTTAGAATTCTTACTTTATCTATATAACATGATAGTTTACACAGGAAGTGACATTTTCCATAAAATATACCACTTCTGAGTGGTAACATATTTGACAAATAAAAGTCTTTGCAAGGGCTTGTACTGTAAGAAAATTGATACTATGCCATACCAGTATACTGATGGCGCTAATAAAGCCAGCAGATTGTCGAGACTTTAAAAAGCCATGCTATACTCGCAATATAGCACGATTGGAACCCGCTCGAGCTTTCAGCTAGAAAAATTACCCTCTTTTGGCGTTTAAAACCAGATATACTGCCATAAAATGATAGCAATAAAGTACCTCAGCAGCATATCAGTTTTCTCCAGTTCACTCAACAATTGCGCACGCTTACACTTCCACGCATATGTGTTTTAGAATTGGTCAAACTCTCGTGGTGTACCGGTCGTTGAGTTGGTCAATTTAATAGGTTAAATAATTCATAAAAAGGCCAGTTTTTGTTTACCTTTTCGTTCATTCGCATTTGTGACGTCAATAAAATGATAAATGAAATACTAAACAAACGTAAAATTAAATAAAAAGGTGATTGATGACCCAATTCCTTAGAATTATGATAACATATGTTTAAACAATATAATTCATAAATAATTAATGTAGCTTTTTACAGTTGCATTGCAGAACCAACTACGACTCAAAGTTTCGTTTGTTTTGCATTCAATATTTGCACCTACAGTTCTATCCATTTTGTTAACCTGCTCTACAGAGACACCTTGTCATAAACTTTTTCCAATACTGCCAAATGGGGACTATTTCATTTGCTCTTGGAAAATATTTTAGACAAAATTAAATACATATATCTAGTAGCGGGGTATCATGTATAGGCAACGTGTTATCGGCATTATTTTTTTGTTTTTATTTTATTAAGATGATGTGAAGAGACATACCCGAGCAGAGCAAAGGTGAGAAGCGTCATTACGATGGTAAATAAAGAAATGCCGCAACCAATGACACTAATCAGTTCCAACGATGTCGCGTGTATTGGAGCCACCTACAAATGAAAGATAAATCAGCATATAATGTATTTTATAGCGATCTCGCATTATTTCTTAAAGCCAAAGGGTTAAGAGGAAATAAATTGTCTCATTTCTAGCCTCAAATCCGGCTTACGATTATAAAACTCACGAAAATTATTAAATGTAGTAATAAGAAAATCTAATGATCTAGCTCTAACATATTCGGTTTCGATTCCAATTGCGTAGAACATCATTTAAAGTATCAAGACTTACTTCAAACTCTCTTAATCGAACAAGTACACCAAAACTGGTGAGATGGTTGCAGTGACAGACAGTTACTGCCTGACTTGTGCTGTGAACAACACATCCAGTGGAATTCCACGTCGCTGTAAGGCTGAAAACAAAGAAAATATGTTGAGGACTTCAGTTCCAAAGTTAATACTTTCGCTCTTGTATCTTATAAATCATAAAGAATATGGAATCTGTGTACAGTATCAATTCATACATTACGCACCTTTTCCACCTAGAAACTTGAAATCAATTAGAAAACTAGGAAGAAAGACATTCAAGAATTTACCCACATTTGGAAAAAGTCGTTTACAAGGCAAAGAATCAACACAAGGAGAAGATTAACATCATCATCCCTGATAACACCTTCAAGACGCGCTTCGCTAATCACATGCAATCGTTCCGTAATAGCAGAATAACGAATAATACAGATCTAAAGCTCTCAAGGTTCATTGAAACTTAAAAGAGAAGAAACAAGTCTTTGATTACTCGTGATCAATTATTGACAAAGCATACAGCTAATCACTGAAGTAAGCCATAGATTCTTTGTATATCAGAACAGCTGCACATTATCAATGCTGACTAATCTACGCTGTTAAACTAACCCTTTTAGTTGGTTTGAAAATATTCGCCACCAAAACTAATAGTACCATTATTAAAGATTAACACCATCTAAAAACAGAATGCTACGTCCAAGCCAATATATATATATATATATATATATATATATATATATATATATATATATATATATATATATATATATATATATATATATATATATATATATATATATATATATATATATATATATATATATATCGATATGGGACTCAGCATTGGACGCCATAAAGCCTTTGAAAACGTAAGGCGTGAACACTATGCAGGGTTCCACTAGAAAGGTCGTTGATGGATTACCTACCCGTCTGGTCCTCCATATTCTATGAATTCACAACTCACATCCTTGACCGACGCATTTAGCAGATCGCGGTGTTGAAAAGCAAGTTTCACTGGTGCATTGTCTGGCAGAGGAAACAATGGCTTCGGATATACCGTACTTGAGAGTATGATGCTCTGCAGTGATCGACCTTCGACGCTGAAAATACAAAGTAATGTAGACTATCATGAAAAGGAAATCTTCGTGCAATATTGGCCATTTCCATCGTCCAGTCACCATTAAGGGTGAGAATCTTCGACTTTTTACAACATTTTCAGTATTCATGTTTACATTCAAGTTGTCTGATGTCATTAAATTTTAAAAAGTACAAGCCTTATAAACACAACTCAGTCACGTTGCGATAATGGTGAATCGGATTGAATTTCATCCAATCATGATGTGGCTGATAGTACAAGCATGCACGTTGTGTTGATAAAATTGAATGTTGAACGTTCCTTCATTATTTTCGAGTAGATGCAAAAAGTATGGAAAATGCAAAGCAGCTTACTGTTGGTATTTTAAAATAATATTATTCAGTATTTGTCACGCCAAATGCCAGGTAACAAAGCATTTTGTATGCGAATAAACTACGAAATATAATTTTTGCCGAGACTTACAATAAAATAATATAGCCCTGTACTGGGAATTTCCTTTCCATTAGACGACAGTTGCTTCCCACGTGTTAAAAATTTATCTATTCGCATTTCGTGCCATTTTCATGTTGCTTGAACAGTACCACCAATCATGCGTGGTGTTCATAGCAACATTCAGTGCGATTAATGTAAACAGCTAGCGTACAGAACATACTTTATATTCGCAGTTTCCATGACGACCCTCGGTTCTGCGTATTTCACATTCACCAAGTATCCAGTCCCTGGGGATTACAATGAAATGCAATTAATTAGGGCTTTATAAGAGACTAGTCTCATGAATCCCACTCCATGCCAATATGAGAGCTTTCATGCTTATTTGAACTGTCGCCGCCGCTTGGACGGCGCGATTTCTCTGCCTGAAATCAATCAGACATATCTAGTAATATTCTCTGTTTGCTAGCTGCAATTTTCTCAAATATACCTCCTCGGCAGGTAAATAAAATAAAAAGCACTTTCCGTAATAAAACACATAGTAGATATATACCACACAAGAACTTTCCATTTTTTGGGGGGAGGGGCAAAGGTACGATGATAGCAATCTTATTTTTAATAACATTAACTCTGTTTTTAATCGTTTTGCGTAAACAATCTAGCCATCAGCGGACAGCAACGAACGATTTTTTATTCAAGATGCCTCATTAAACTTAACTGTCGCTTAGCTCTGTAATCATCAACTCTTAGTATACCATCAAGAGTTCGCGATACACCATTTGTAGCGACAAATTTACTCTGGAAAGGCTATGCTTTCTCTAATATTTGTTTTGCGGTTTTCCATTACCATAGTGTTAAATTGCTATTCTCCTTGCTTCAAATATAATGTTACGCATAATTCTCTCTCCAGAATGTAATGTAATTTCCTTGAGCTTTTTGTCAACACTGAAGGGAGGTTGATGGCCGTAGAACTGGCTCTGAATTCGGTAGAAATTACACGGGCTCTGTACCGTCACCATTATATTACACCATGTCCTGTGAAACTGGTCATGAAATTGTGCGTGGGACCGAAATCAAAAGGAATATTAATAATAATATAATTTGGATCCGACTGAGTTGTGAGTTATTTTCAATGATACAATTTGCCAAATTTCTACACGTATATGCGCGTAAATTTGTGAGGTTGAAAAGTGAGAAACAGCTAGCGGTAGCATTTCACCGACCTATGTCGGAGGTAACTGAAACTAGAGTTACAGGTGTACGGTGTCAGGTAGTCGTTGTGAAAGAATTATCTCAGGGGAAGAGACACTTGCTTCGAGAAGACTGTAACAATGTGTTAGTGTGTTGTGTGCATTTTTGTATGCTAATGAACATTTCATTGAACAATATGCATCAGATCGATTAGAACGTACTTGGCACACATGGTGCGGTACACAGTCAGTGAGACTACCCACAATTCCCCTTGATTTGTTCACTCAAACATTTTTTGCTAAGGCTTTTTCAATTTCATCAGTTTCTTAACAATTTTTAATTTACAATTTATGTTCAGGATTATTTGTTAAAACTATGTTCCAAAATTATTGATTATGTTTAAAATTCAAGAGTAAATTGAATGAGAAGTCGATGTTTGGAGGTGCTAAAAATTGCACACTTGTCAAGATAAAGTTATCAGCAACTAAGATGGTCTCATCATACCACCTGTCAGACATGCAAATTTCCTTTGTCATGAACATTAAAAAAAATCAATACCCTTTCTTTTGCCAACACAGATGCAACTTATTCCCTTAGTTTCCTTGAAAATATTGTTTATGGCTGTCAAAAATCTATGTCGACAAAATTACAAAATTGCTATCTCCTCCGCGGAAAAGGGGTTGTTCTTCTCATTATTCACAATGAGAAATAAGAAAATTATGATTATCAGAACTATGTTGCCAGAATTTTGAAATATGGACCGAGTTGTTCTGTGTACAGAAGAAATTTGCTTCAGTTCAGTGAGTGATCTCCGTGTGTACAGATCATGGAGAATTGTGGGTAGCCTCACTTACTGTGTGGTATCAGATCATTACGTGTTGTTATGTAGGTCATCCCCCCCCACACACACACACACACTCATGACCTGAGTTTAATTAATCTTGAACATTCTTAAGATCACAGTCCTAATAAGCATATCGATAGAAGTTCTAGATTGTTCTTATATTCTCTTATATAACCATTTAAATATTAATACTCGGGGCACAGTTTTCAGTCTAACGATCGTGTCTCTGACCTGTTAGTTCAAGACTTTGGAAACTCCAGCTGTATTAATTTCAAGACTTTTCAAGACCTTCATAGCAACGCTGGATGTATTCTGTGGACTTTGCGCAACCTCAAGCCTGCACGCAAACCAAAGGACTGTTCACTTTGCCTCAGTGTCTGACTCAACTCTGGAGCATTGAGCCGTCCCAGCTGCGATAAGTAGCCTGTACCCTTTTACAGTTTGTGTTCTATCCCTGACTTGCTGATTAGTTTTTATTTTTTGTAATAAATTTGGTTTTGAAGGGAATTGCTGAGCTCACCGTGTTTTCTCACGTAAAAGTGCTTCATTTGACTGTGCTTGCCAGAGTCAAGGTGTGTGTCGCCGTGTCTGTTTGTATGGCCGACATGCATGCGACTTTATATCTGTGTGTATGAGAAATGGGTCATTTGAATTGGAAAGTTATTGTTCCGACACGGTGATCGTCCTTCAACTAAACTGCAGCGGAAGCACCTCACCGGATGGCAAAACTTGTCGCGGTAGCCGAATGGTGTCTGCATCTTGAGGGGAAGCGTTTGAAGGAAAGATGTATTCCTGTACGTCCTCGCTGAACAAACTGCTAAGTTCGATAGTGATACCTACATGAAAAGACAAACAAACAAGTGCTACATTTGGTATGTTACCATGGAGTCCTGAGTCATTCGAATATAAATACTAAAATGCAAGCAAAACAAGTAAAGAGTCGGATCTAACTTTTTGTCACCTAAGTTCACATACATTGTAGGCTTTAATGGTCATTTTTCGTTAATAATGTGGTGCAAATTTCGTTCTATATTAGCCTAATTCATACCATGCAAAATTTATTTTCCAAGGAATTTAAATCGGCTACACATTTCGCTTACACTTTAGTCTTATCTGGAGTAAGCCTTTCTGCGTTAGGGGAACATCCATAACGAACGCATGGATATCTAATTGTTCCATTTTCCTCAGGATTTCTACTAGAAGCCTTTAAAATGGGCTGAGAAGTTGGTGTAAATGTCAAGGAAAATGCAAGATATTTCTTATGTCCAGGAAAGAACCATAGAAGAGATGTTAATGCAACAAATATCCTTAGTTATATGCTGATAAATATATCGTTGCGAATTTTTACGGCTTGGTAAGCAACGCATGTTTTGATTAGCACGACAAAAATAAACATTTAATAATCATTTAAGAAGTCTACGCTGAAAGACAGTAAAGCATAAACAATAAGCTGGGAACATTTTTGAGGGTTGATATTTGTGGTATGTATAAAATAATAGGGTGTGATATGTTTCAACATAGTATATCATTCAGAAATTTCAGCTGTTTACTCTACATTTTTAATCTTATTTGTATGTTAATGAGGACTAATTTTGTTTTTGTCATGCAAATGGTTGTCATGACAATCCCCTCGAAAGGCTTAATTGGGCAGGAGTTCACTGCTTTGGCTCACTACATCTGCGCAGCCGTGCTATCCGGTCGACCTTTCCCCTAACTTTCTCATGCTTTTAAATGATACTGTTAACGTAACATCAATATGCTTTAATAAATTGGAACGTGCTCTACACAAGTTCGCCTTTTTATTTGCATCCTTGTTAGCGTTACAATTTGATGCATGTTCGCGCTTACGAAAGTGCTCGGTTCCCTATATGTAGTGTACAGTGTGATCTTATTTCTCGCACTCTGTCGGTCAATATCGGGAGGTGTTCGTTTCTTCAATTGTGAATAGGTTTACACGAATTAACACTTAATAGTGTAATTATCTGTCGTTGAAAAAAGGTAGCCATATGACTCGAAGATATATTGTCTTTCACGTAGAAGATTAAGTACACTCATCACATCAATTCGGCTGTATATTGAATAATAGACAGATGATGATATCTTTTGGGGCTGTTCTGTAGTTTTGCCCTAGGGTTTCAGTGATACAATGTGTACAAACAAGCGGACTAGACATTATGTTGGGTATTGTGTTATCAACAGTAAAAAAGGAAAACAACGGGCCACGGACGCAGTCCACAGGCTCATGAAAATTCCGAAAAGATGACGATTCCCTTTTATAGTATGCAAGTATTTTTTAACATTATAACGCGGCATCTGCGCGCATTTCTGCAAAAAGCAGAAACGTTGCTACAGTTTTCAATGTGTTTAATTCAAAGTCTAAAACATGAAGCGTACATCTGCATGTCTGATACGATATAGGATGATGTTGATTATGATAATGTTAAAATGGAGATAATGATGATTGAATTTTTCGTACCTAGATCGGCATATTCCATTTCGATTACGATCGTCTTGTTGCCAATGTAGCGATCGTGGATTTCTTGTATGAGGTGTAAGCCGAACGCGTCAACTTGCCTTACGGTATCACTGCATTCAGCGTGGCAAAAAGTAAAGTTACTCTGCAAAACATAAAGTATTTACATGAATGTGGTATTTTGTGTTCGTTTAGAGGAAAAATTATAAATAGAGACCACAAAAGGTGTATTGATTGCAGGTTCCTGGACAATAATTTGGCATGCATACATACATTGCCCGACAGTCTATACGAAGTCAAGTTCTTCGCTTTGTACAAACCCACAGTGATGACACATACATGCATACCCACATACACACACATACATACATACATACATACATACATACATACATACATACATACATACATACATACATGCATGCATGCATGCATGCATGCATGCATGCATGCATGCATGCATGCATGCATGCATACATACATACATACATACATACATACATACATACATACATACATACATACATACATACATACATACATACATACATACATACATACATACATACATACATACATACATAATAACATACATACATACATACATACACACACCATACATACATACATACATACATACATACATACATACATACATACATACATACATACATACATACATACATACATACATACATACATACATACATACATACATACATACATACATACATACATACATACATACATACATACATACATACATACATACGTAAGTTCGACATATTAAAATACATACCTTAGTAGATTTGTCAATGATTGCAGATACTCCTTGCTTCAAAACTGCCTTGAAATTGTCGAGTATGACGCCATCAGTCGCTCCTTGAGCATTAATGGCGGAGATTTCCGTAAACTGAAGATAACCAAAGTTATGATGACTATCAACTTTTTTGAAACAAACATAAGACATCTTTAAGCTTGTGAAAATGATAATTGTACAAAGCTAGCAAGCCAAGTCACTCAAGTGGGTATTGTACTCGAAAGGATACGAACTTATCTTCCTAGTTGAAATGTGTGTATGGCGAGTGCCACTAAAGTATGCGTGTTTGCCTTTAATAGGTTATTGTCAATAATGAAAAACTCCTTTACCATATATAGAAGTGAGGGAACCCTTGAAGTCGCTCCAGTAATACATCGTTATGGAAAGATCAGACAGGTAAGATTAGAATTTTTTTATAACTTTTATCAAATTATTTATATAAAATTTTAAATTTATATAATTTTGCACCATTGAAGACATTGGGTAGAGTGGGACAAATACTGAAACTCAATTTTGACACAATTAGGCATAAAATAATGAATGACTGCAAGATCTTGCCTGAATTCTTGGTTTTATCAAACTACTAATGTTGTAATTCGGTTTTTATTTTTTATTTTTTATGGGACTTAAACCCTCATTTCAGTGAAGTTTTGAAGACCGACAATTAACGAGTATTATTCGGCTGAAGCGAGAGCGAAGCCAAAAATTAACAGGCGTGGTGTAGCCGTTGAGAGTAATAGAGTAATATGGCTTCCAACATATCTCGTCCTCGCCCACAAATAAATGTCAATGGTGCTAATCAGGCTGCAACCCTATCGACCTAGTAAACATTTTCTGCAAGAGTTCATTCGAGTTGCTGTGCTGCTATCAAGAAATATCAGTGTAGGAGATTAATGGTTAAGGTTTTGCTTCGCATACATTTTTGAGAATTTGTGGGATTTTTTTTATTACGCGCGTTTGATTGGCTTCCTACTGGCCCCTTGCATCGAGTATTGATTATCAGCCACTTGGCTCGTACCAATAAAAGTGTCTCAAACAAATCGTTGACACACAAGACGTCATATTTTAAGTCCAAGAATGTTCTATAAATGTGTTTGTGCCACAAATGAATAACAAGAGGAACGTGCGTCTGATTTCACTTCAATAAGCAGTGAATTAAAAGTTGCTACAATGCATTTTATAGGCCGTATATATAAAACTGTGTAATTAAATTGGTTAAATACCAACCCTTTGTTTTCGATCACGATTTTTGTCAAATAGAACGTTGATTGACTTCGAATACAAGGGCAATGTTTTAGATTAAAATTCTTTTGAATAGTTTACCAATCACTGATGTACTTGTTTGCACAGAATGACTGCACATGCAGCTAAATAAATTTATCTCGTACACCCGATATTTCAACAACTAGGAGATCAAGAATTGTTGTCATTAGCCGCAGAACGTATTCAAAGGTATACAAATTGCACGTCTGATTAAACCGTTATATATGATTGCATGCTACCGTAGACAAGCAGACGTATCGATGAGCTTCAAGGTTTTGATCACTGAAGAATTGCAGAGAATTCAAAAGACTGAACGACTCTTTCGCAAACCAAAATCCAGTGCCTGTTGATCAGAATTGGCAGTGATAGCACTCGCGTTTGGCAGCATTTTTGGATGTTGATTCCTAATCGAGGAACAAGGAGAGATCTCCTAATGGTAACGTATATCCCTCTTTGTCTGTATTTATATCCTTATGTTTTGTTTTGTTTAGCCGTTTATTGTAGCCTTGTTGCAATTTATGACAACACACTCACACAGCCTTGCTTTTGACTATAGGGCTTCTACGAGATGTTTCCTTATAACAACGCTGAAGTTAATTTTACAAACTAGCCAAGGCCGCCCTTCCCTGTGAAAGTCTGGGTTCCTTTCAACCTCAATACGAATGTTACCTCGTTCTTGGACATGAACTGGATCGGACGGGGAATTACAAGTAACCATAACACGAAATAGAAAAGATTATAATTAAAAATAAAAACAGGCATCTTACCCTTTGATGCCAGGCAGATCCGTTCAATGGTGGCGGGCATTTGTTTCCATTGATAGTGTCCTGATTGAAACACTGGAGAAGATCACGACCTTGAAGATTTATAATGAAACGGTATATAAAAATGGACATCAGTTCATCAGTAAATTTGCATGTGAGAACTTGTGACTGGCTTGGCACACTTAAGCTAAAATCTTATCCATACTAGGAACTTCATCGATTACTTTCATGACCTTATAATGACCTTTCATCCTTTTTCCTCTGTTGAGAGTTCACCGATTTAATTGAAGACTCCATGAGCAAGCATGATTATTGAAGTGTACACTTAATCGAGACTGCTTCTTCATTTTACTATCACACAAAAGCATTTAGCATGTATCTACTTGCGAAGTGCTTTTTGTGAACGCGATGAGCGTCAAACTATCAAAAGATGTAATATCCTGTGTATTCTTCGAAAAAATTACCCATTCTTTAAAGACGTGATCAGGAAACTTTGTTCAATAGAAAAACTACTTCATAAATGCCGCACAGAGTGCCTACGGTAAGTTTGCGGATCATAAATATCTAACGACAAATAACGTGCATTGTGAAAGAGATATACACGATTCAGGCATTCTACTCATCCCCTAATTAGCAACTTAATTACTCTAAATGAACGTTTCACGCAAATGTCGCACGACAATTCTTTTATGACTAGCCAGAAACCAATAATATCCGCTAATGATACCCAAATTAAGACTCAGTTGCTTATTTCTGTGCCGTTATGTCCAATGCACATTCTTAAAATTTACGATTTAATGAAATTGAAATTTTCAGTTAATATCCATCACTTCAGGCTGTGTTAGCTGACAAAGCCTCTTTTCATCTTACAGCAATACTTGTATTATCCCCCTTATCTTTCCGAAAGATATAGGATTTACACATTGAAATCGTTCGTTGACGAGAGTTTTAGTGACGCACGCAATTTGGATTAACGGCGCCTAAAGCTGACTGACGTAAATCGGAATATGACGTTATAATTTTCTCTGACAGCAACAGAGTCTAAACAATTTGTTTTTAAGAAAATAAAAACCAATTTCAGATGCGGCATTGAGCCCGTTTAACTGAGTACTGAATGCAGAAGGCCCGTCAGCTTCTTGCTGAAAGAACTCTACCAAAACTTAGTATTTAT
This sequence comes from Ptychodera flava, assembly GCF_041260155.1. NCBI lineage: Eukaryota > Metazoa > Hemichordata > Enteropneusta > Ptychoderidae > Ptychodera > Ptychodera flava. Next base: position 15,006,197 of record NC_091930.1, on the reverse strand, counting down.
CCGTGAATATTCCTGGAAATGCGTTTAAAAGCTTTAGCCTACAGCTCAGCACAGAGTAAAACGAATACCCTGAAGGCTTACATGTATTTACTGAAGAAAGAGAACTTCTTCCTAAATACAAGTCGCGAGTGGACGATTTTTTTCTGTTGTAATTTTATTTTGTAACGATTAATTTCAGAAATGACTACAACAAACCGACAGAACATTTTTCTCATGATCTTCTGATTTCCACCTTGTAATTTTGTGAGTAGCAGAGATCGACAGAATGTGTTTATTTGAAAAAAGGGATATTCGATCTTGCCTACTTAATGAATTGCATGTGTATTGCTTACCAGTATCTATATCTATGTCCATTCCACAGCGAAAGCAATCGCAGGTACTTGTTCCTAAAGAAATAAGATTGGTTGGTCAGTAAACCTTTTAACAGCATTTTTGAATTATATACAGAAGTATGCATATTTTAGAATATATTTATATATATACACATGCGTGCATGTATGTATGTATGTATGTATGTATGTATGTATGTATGTATGTATGTATGTATGTATGTATGTATGTATGTATGTATGTATGTATGTATGTATGTATGTATGTATGTATGTATGTATGTATGTATGTATGTATGTATGTATGTATGTATGTATGTATGTATGTATGAATGTATTAGTATGTATGTATGTATGTATGTATGTATGTATGTATGTATGTATGTATGTATGTATGTATGTATGTATGTATGTATGTATGTATGTATGTATGTATGTATGTATGTATGTATGTGTGTGTGTGTGTGTGTGTGTGTGTGTGTGTGTGCACGTACGTACGTACGTATGAAAAGTATTATTATTATATATATCATCATGGCGTTTTAAAAGATTTTGAGGACGCAAACGACATCGTGTGTTGCTCCATTGCCATGTAATCCGATTTCAAGGAAAGGCGGTGACTTTTTAAAGTTGAATAAAATTTCCTTGCTGGCTGTCAATTAATCGAAAATAAATACTTTTTTCACAATTGATCTAACCACAGACAGTGGACTGTCTCGACTATATATGATTCGATATTCACTGACTCATTCTTTCTCTTCTTTGTCGATCGATGAAAGTAATTTCATCTTCAATACTCTGTCCTAATTTGACAGATGTAATATCCTAACCTATATTGTCATTAGTTTCTGACCAACGTACAAAAACTTGGCCCGTTCGGCAAGGCACATATTTGATGAGATGTTTTGAGACACAGTGGATAAAAATATATTGGGTGAACGGCTGTACTCTATGTATTGGTGAGATATTCATTTTGCAGTCTCCCCGAAAAAAACCTGGGATGTTTAGGCGATAACAAAGGCGATGACTCAGTTAGTTAAATAAAACAAAACTTTTCGGACATCATATTTTTATCTAAGCGTACACTTGTCGGTTCGATGTGCGACCGTACGCAGATCGCCCATATTCTCCTTAAAACTAGTCAAAACAATTCTGCGACAATGATGGTGTCTCCTCGTGAACGTCCTTGAACCCGTAGCCGCGACCATTGTTTTTTGATGTGCTCCGTGGTTGATGATTGGTAGAATTAATGTATCAAAATTTGAAGACACGCGACTGAATCCTGTGATTGTTAGGCAATTGACGGTGTGTAGGGGCGAGACGGACGGCAACAGTCCACGGACCAAGGGAGCATCAGCAGTACGCAGTACATCGCATGCTTTCTGAGAATGAACCGCGTGTTTCCATAGCTACCATGCAAAATCCGGCTTTGACCAATGTTCCTGTCCTGTTTCGGAGGATAACTTTCGAGCTGCGTAGCTAATGTTGAGGTTCAGATATCCGAATCTTTCGTGTTCGAAAGGTTTATTGCTTTACAGAGAATACTAAACTTTTGTTATTAGTTTACATGTACATAACCCAGCACAAGGGGCAAAGCCAAATACTTACCAGGTTGGAAAATTTCTGCAAGTCGCTCTCACCATAAGGATGAAAATACCGGCGTCGGTATCACTGCTCCGCCATGTTATTGTTCTGTGCACGACTAGTTTTAAAGTCATATACTTTCATATTGCCATTCAATATTTTACGCACGAAGTCACGTCCATTAGGAAGCAAAACGTTTACAGATCTCGACTTTCGATGGTGATAATTAGCTCCAAGCCGTGACATGTCTCCAGTTACGAAGTTTACCCGGTAAACTTCGAAAATCGAAATCGACATGAACATTGAGCGGTGCTCGTGAACTTACATGTGGGCAAAATAAAACATCAAATGGCTACACTTTCGGAGAGAGAGATGGGGGTAATGCAGTCGCGAACTGATCATGGTCTTCAGGATGGATGGATGCAGTGTCAGTTTACACATTTGCGCTGCACAGAATCGAAAATGTACAGATACTTTCCCGAAGTTTGACTTATTTTATAACCGGTGTAGCACAAAACCAGTTACTCATCAGATGTTTGATTCGCAAGTTTGCTAAAGTTAGATCATAACAGAAAATGGTCGCTGTAGTCTTCTGTTCTAAAAAATATGTTCTTCAACAACAAGTTACTTACGAACAGTGATGTCATATTTTATTATTTTTATAAATATAGATTAATGGATCACGGTGTTAATATCCGATTAATTCAACGATTTCAAACCGTATTTATTTTTTCTGGTCGAATTGTTAGTAGTTCTGTAGACTAACGACGTCTACGCTATCGTTTAGCTGCAATAATTGTACAGCTGCAGCCAGCGCCCGCGCCCCGGGTAAGCCTTATTCGGAACGTAATAATGTCAGTTGCAGCGGCGTCGTGGATTGACTGTACCTTTGTCATTACTGTTGAAATACGCCTTTTATTGCTACAAGCATCACGGGCTTCATGAAACGTTGTTTCTCAGTGTACTGGTGAACTGGTTGTGAGTGAAACAATATTGCCACCCGGAAGCTAAATAGCTCAGTAGTACAGGTTGATTTCACCAGACGTTTAATTAAACAAACTTACCGTCTGTCAAAAACACTTCAAAGGCTTCAGTGGTGGTATTCATCGGAGACATAGACACGGAAGTAACTGAAAACACAGGAGAAAGGAAGTTCATGAAGCATCGACACACAAAATATAAACCTACCTACCTACCTACCTAGTAATTACCTACCTACCTACCTACCTACCTACCTACCTGCCTGTCTGCCTATTTACCTATCTAGCAAATCTACGTACCTACCTACCCAGTACTTAACTACATGTGCCTACCTACCTCTTTCTCCTGCCTTCTTACCTACCTGCCGACAGACCTATCTGCCTACAACCTACCTATCAACCTATGAGGTGTAGCTACCTTCAAACATACGGCATATACAGTTTCAGACCTCCTGCATCAATAAGTTAAGAGGCTCCGATCCTACGATAACAAGTTGTGTGAACTCATCCGCAATTGGACATCCTAACGTTAGAGGATTATTTTAAAATAAATTCCAGCAGAACTCTGTTAAACGGCATGCAAGAAAAAACCAAATGGACCTTTGACGATTATATGAACAATGACAAAACTGTCGCTCATCATTTCTTTTTTTTTTGAATTCAAATTTATTTCACTTTAAGAGCATGTTTACTTACGTTGCATTTTTTAAATAGGCTTGTTTGAACAAGGCGCCTATCTTGAAAATAATGAAATTGAAATATTTACATTTGCAAGAATAAGTAAATGTTTTTTTGATATTTCTGTTTTGATGAATCGTTTAACTTTTAGCAAAATATTGAAACCATGTGAGTGGTTTTTTTTATTTACCTCTTTACCAAAACTTCAATTAAAAAGGGGACTAAGGAAAATATACTCCTTCCATTGGAAATAATCGTTTCGCTTCTCTAAAAGACAACCGGTGTCTTCAAATTATTGGCAAGAATTGACTTTTTAAGTCCTTTGACGCTATATGGTACTTATTTCGTCGAAGCGACGAATAGAATTCTGTGCCTAGGACCTAACTCCGAGGGCCCCGTTGGAGTCCTTGTTTCTAAAAAAAAATAATCTAGGGACAGATTGCAAGAACTAGCGATAATGTCGAAGCATGCGCACTGGCTTCAAATGTCCATAAAATGAACTCAGAACTAATTTCTAAAATCCCCCCTGATGGCTCCTTGACGCGATACACTCATTTCCCTCATCTCTTGTTGCAATTCATTGTGGAATAACCGACTTCTAAAAAGCGCAACAATGGACACTTTGAAGTCAACTTTGTTGCCTTTCCGAAACTTTGTTAAGCTCAGATGAGGTCGAGCTGCCGAAAGAGGACCAGCCTACAGGATGACCTCTTGACCCCCACCACAGGTGGCGCTGTATGAACGTTTGCAGGAGATAAAATTCCTTACTTTTGTAACATCTATACAAGAACTAAATATTACACATTTCGAAACTAATTGATATTAATGATATTAAGTCACATTCTACGTCATATTCCACGTATTTTCGGATGTTATATTCACATGTTTCTGCCATTTATCGCTCTTTTACCAATAGTTTCTTCTGTGTCAAAGACACGTAGGCACATGTTTGCAGTTCGAAACTTTGTCATAGACGAACTGACACAGCACGTGGTTTTCGGTTCATTCGTTTTCTTGGAATCAATTATTGGCCAGAGCGAATATCAACGGACCTTATCATGACGGACGATTCTAAACAGTTGCTGCCTACATATACAGTCTAGCTGGTAGAAAACGCCGCCGTCCAAACGAACGGCAATTCGTTTACATTTTCCCCATGGAGTGCGGATTGGGTCGAGTGGCTCTGTTCACTGTCTTCTTCGCTTGGTGAGCACGCACAGTCTGCCGGGAGTTCGAATACGATAAAGAGAAAATGCGTTTGCAGTATCGATACACTGCCCAGAAGTTTAAAACTTTGACAACGTCATCAGGTTAATCTTTTGGCAGCACTCAAAATACCCGCTTCTAAATTTCATGGACTATATCATATTCTGGAAGAAGTTTTCCCACAAGACACAGCGGTAATCAAAAGCAGTTTCAATTAGCCGTTAATGTAGGACAGTCTGAGGTGAAAATGAAAAGTTTTGTACAAAGGTCACAGTATTGTTAACCTTCGGCTATTAGTATGGCATAAATAATCCATATGTTTATTTCATGAAATCAACATTACCTCAAGTTGTTCTTAATATTTCTTCAACTTCAAGATTGACTTCATAGATATGTTCCAAATGAATGGACATGCCTTGGAGTGTTTGCAACGTCTTGCCTTTAACGAGGTCCAAGTCATTTAAACTTCGCTAACCATGCCTTGAATTCGCTCGTTTAGTGACATAACATTATTTTCGAATGACTAACACGAATGGAGAAATTAAAAATCCTGACGTAATGACAGTTTGATCAGCAATAGCCTTATCTAGCTTAGACTTACGCTTGTACATACGCGTTCAACCATAGTAAAAACTAGCGCAGCGGCTGTCGGTATCAATCTTGAGGCACACCAACAATCACTTTTAAAATATTCAAAATTCACCAATATGCCTCAAAACTTGCTCTAATTAACTCAATTATCCACCATTTGTGTATTTATGACAAAGCTAACTTAAACGTAACCGTCGGACATACTTTTTTAGCTGTGGCGCTGTGTCTTATAAACTTAACATAACTTTTGTGATGAAATTATCCAGCTTGTATATGCATCTTTCCCTCAGATTTATGAGGCTAAATGACTAAGATTAACAAAGACTCAACGACGGATAAAATGTTAATGATGAATCTAACTTCATATCATACCCCCTGTCTGCTAGTATTGTGCATGTATAATGTGTGTATTGTTTATCACAGTAATATCAAGAGCAATTAAAACTCTCCCTTGTCTGTCTGTCTGTCTGTCTGTCTGTCTGTCTGTCTGTCTGTCTGTCTGTCTGTCTGTCTCTCTCTCTCTCTCTCTCTCTCTCTCTCTCTCTCTTCTCTCTCTCTCTCTCTTCTCTCTCTCTCTCTCTCTCCTCTCTCTCTCTCTCTCTCTCTCTCTCTCTCTCTCTCTCTCTCTCATACACGCACACAAACACACCCTAAATGACCAATCAATGAATCAATCAGTACCATTATTTAAGAGGACAGAGCCAAGCGTTTCTCGTTTCGAAAAATTATTCTCCGTACTGGAATGTTTTTAAACTCACAGTGTAACAAAGTGTACCCTGGAAAATTACAGGACTATGTCAAAGGATACGACAGGACGCTGAGAATAATTTGTCGGTGGCAAAAAGAGTAATTCAATAATTTCAGCAAAATTAAACGGGTTGTATATGTTACAAGCAACAACATGATAGAGTATTCTTGTAAACTCACTTTTGATGTATTTCGTCTGCTGATGACGTCAGTACATCTACATTGATACAGACCCATTCGACGTAGCACATCGAAGCTGAAAAATCCAATAGAAACAAAATTCATTTAATACTACACGCAGTATTTTAAAGTGTTGACCCTGCTTAGAGCGCAATGCATGCAAACGCAATAGACAATCCCACAACGAGGGAAGGTGCCAGAATATGTGTATATTGGCATTATAGAAAGTCTGTACTACCTTCAGGTCTTAAACGTTTCCAGGTATCTGTGACCGGTAAATAAGAAGGATAAGCAGCTAGTGTTCATTTCGCTTCAGTCAGCAGCTTTCTGCCATTTATATACACAATAGTATCGACGGTGAAGTATCCATTAGCAGTGTCCAAAATGGGGCACGGGTTCTCTATTATATACATCTGTCAACGTCAATACGCAGAATGACACAAAACCATCTAACAAGATGGAAAAGTATATGCAAAAATGCCCTAAATTTCAAACGAATACCCGTATTTTTGATCGCAATGCGTTAACCTAAAATCTCGATTACAAGATGAAACAAACGTATTTGATCCTGACAAGCGCACAGCTAGATCCCGAAATACGTTTGGTGCACTTTCAAAACTTGTAGTAGATGTTATAGCCAAAATTTGAAATCGTGCATACATATCATTTCAAAAAGGTCCAAGTAGCCTAACAACGTATACTTCCCTCATCATTAGCGATTTGTTTAGCCTTAAACTCACTTTCATTTTATTGAAAATGAAAAAAAAACCGAAAAATTCGTATTGATATCTATTTTTGATCGTTGTTGGACAAAACGAGCGACGTTCATTATAGTTTATGATTGATGTTCAATCTTTCTTACTAAACAGTGAGCGGGAAACGTTACATGTGATCGTTTCGTTAATTCAAATTAATTCAACTGTAGTTGCTAGATCGCAATATTCTTTTTAGACTATCTCAACGTGCTCATTTCGACAATACACAGAGTCTATGTACAATCGTATGCAATCGCTACCTTCCTTTCCAATTTATAGTAGGAACAAAATTTACGTCATTATTATTGCTTCACTGTTCGATGTCCATTAGTTTCTGCCTTTGTGGACGACCATTAATTTCTTGTCATTAAGTCTGCCAGTTATTAATGTGTATTTAGCGCATTGCAATTTAACAGTTGCCTCATAGATTATTTTGAGTTCAATATTTAAATGAACACATCAGTGGCAACAGTAATCGAGTAACGTGCCTTTATCTTCTGATCGGTAGTGTGTAGCAATACAATTATTTACAGTAAGAGTCCTTTCTTGACAAAAGCTATTGAAAACATACTAGGTGTTGTAGCTTGTGATAGGTACCGTATGGCGATAAAATTATTTTTAAAAGTTTCCTTATGTCATTTGCTACAATCATTGTGTACTAATCATATCTCGTTGTTGATCATAATTCAACGTAGTAGAGCTGGAATAAATTGCATTGTTTTTCACTTTACAAACGGTTCGGTTCCGATGTGGTATCGGGCGGTACCTCATATATTAAGATTACGCGCGAAAGAAACACGTCCTTCATGTGAAAACTAGCGAGTGAAACAGAGAGTCGTGGTTGTTTGTGCAGATTCTGGAAATTTACTTAAGCTCACTAGCATTTACGCTCAATATCGTCGATGCTATGTTATCACAAGCAGTCAGTCAAAACACTTTTTCTACGTTTGACTGGTTTAAGCTGGCCGTTATTGAAGCACCCTTCAAATGCATGCGCTATACGCAAATAAGACGATATCCTCCATAATCCTGTAATTGAATGATCAGCTCAACTTAAAACAGTAAATATCCACTACGTTGCCCTACATGAATAAAATTAACAAAGGATATTAGCTTCTTTAATTTGCGTGTTTAATTTTTACATAATCGATTCCTTGAATATATGATATAGACACAATGTCGACTTTACTAATTTGGTTTTTTTTCTAGAAATCACACAAACTGTTTGGAATTTAAGAAAACACGACAGATACGCCAGATTATATGATGTATTTCCAGTCTCAGCGATGATGTACACTCTTCAAACCAGCAATTCAAAATTAAGGTGTCATCATCTGACAATAAGGCACAAGATTCGTTTTTAAGATAGGCTCAAGCCGATATCGAAGACATTTCTCACGCAAAGCTCAGGAATGGAAACCATCTACGTCAAGAATTATGTTTTCCGTATGATCCTGCCAGTTATGATGAATGGAAAGCCAACACGTTACCTTTACAGTTTTTGGTACTAGAAAAACTAATTACCTAAAATTTACCGATATTTGAAATTACGGATGGCCTACATCCATATGTTAACTCTACGGGGAGAAATAAATATTTTCAATTTTCGAAAAGCTAATACGGTGAAAATTTTCCTTACTGCAAGACTTTTAAAATGAGCCCCCATAATTGGTAGATGATAAAGAATTGTAAAAATTTGACTCGAAATACCTGTACCTTATGGGCATTCTATCGTAAAGCATTTTCTCCAGTGACCTCATAAATTGTTTTCAAATTAAGAAAGCACAACAATTACGCCAGACGGTCTGATGTATTTCAAGTCTCGGCGAGGACACACAAGCCCCGAAGCCATCAATGCAAATTTAGATAAGGTAAAACTCTGTCACAGTTACCATCATGCGACAGTCGGGTACAAGATGCGCTTCTTAAACAGTCACGAAGCAACAAAAAAGTCATATTTCACGATTAGCCGAGAACTTATTAATGTCAACAATGATGTTCTTTGTATGAACCGGCCAGCTGGTTACGAATGAAAAGCCAACACCGTTACCTTTGCAAATGTTGAGGTCGACTGATTCCGATAACAGCCACGGTTGTTCCCCGACGGACATCACGGCGCAGTAATACGATCCTGTGTCGGTCAGACGAGCCGGCGAAATTTGCAGATTGAAGACCCCACTTTCATTGTCCCCCACAATAGACAAACGGTCGTCTCCGTTCAATACTCGGCCCTCGTTGCTAATCTTCACCCCAGCTTTTTTCCAATGGAGCCTGCCGACCTTGTTGTCTACGGCACATGTAAGCACCACTGTTTGGTTCTCAAAGGCGTACGTCTCCTCGGTTACAGTTCGTAACGACTGCAAGGGTTCTGGGGAAACTGAACCGCTTTGATGGTTGGGCTCTGGTGTTGTGCCTGTTTTCATACAGAAAGACATAAACTGAAATTGTAATCTTTTTTAAAAAAATTCTCTTCCACGTCAAATAAGTGTAAGATGAAATGTAGACAAAATGTGACTCTGTATTTCTATCAGAAATTTCTATAATATACATTTTTTTCTCCTTTATTTAACATTACGCTAACGTGCTCGTTGGAGATCATATTTTGACACAGTCTGTATTTACACACGGTGTGTCATCTTCTAATCCCCACAAATGAAACACATTACAGCAATAAACTGAAAAAATACACTAAGTTGGTGATGCAAGTTCTTTATTCAGGTTATTGCCATAATTCTTGGCAACAAAAAGAAAGAATATTTCATCGATGAAAACAATCGGTCGAAAAGCGCTAAACATATTATCATGAACACACACAGACGTGTGTGCACCTAGACACACACAGAGAGAGACACACACACACACACACACACACACACACACACACACACACACACATATATACTTATATCTACTTATCACTTACCTCTGCAACGAGACATGAAACAGTAAATGTAGACGGCATACAGAGCTGCAAATCGCGGTCTTTCCATCGCAGCCGGACGCATCAACCACGTATCCCTCGATATGTGTTAGAACGCGCGTCAACCGTCACGAAACGTTATGCGCTGGACCTAACTTCCTGTCACGCTCATAATAATACGGATCCTTCCACGCAGTCAGTGAAATGGGTATAGGCAGGGACCCATTTGCGTCGTCATGGTGACCACGGAACATTAACAGGCGCGTCATTGCGTAAATGAAAAAGTAGAAACTTGTTCTATTGTTAAGATTATATGAAAATATCAACACTTCAATTAATCAGAATAAACGATCTCATATTTACTTTACTACGCGTTTTAATTTTCTGGAGCTGTCTTGTAAATATCAAATTAGCGCTGGGTAATTCAAATAGGTCATACCCGGTTTTTCTGAAAGTTCAAAGTTCACATAGGTAACACCTTATAACAATTAATATGCGCGTTGTCATAAACAGAATTCGGCCTATTGTAGCTGACTTTTTTGGATGCCCTCTGATAAATCTATGGACAAGAAGATTATAATTCATGTTAATGTGTTTCATGAAGTCAGATTCTGACGAAATTTTGTGATTGATACCCTCTGAAATTAAGTAGCTGTATATCAGTGATGCCATAGATGCTGGATCAGTTCGTGCTAAGGTAGTGCACGCCACGCAATTAAAAAAAAACAGTCTTCCTGAAGAGTAAATCATCCCCTTTTTAAATCAAGAATATAAATCAAGGGTCAGCGTGCGAAATTACGTACTAGAGAGACGAATTGCAAATTAATTACTGACTAATTACTGATTAAGCCCGCCAATCCAGCGTTCACTTTAAATTAAATAATTGCGATTTTCACATGAATAAAGATAGATAAAAAGCTTGAGTAACTCCATCGGCTTCAAAATGAACCCAGACGTGGCGGACCAAACTTTTATCGAAAACCGTGATCACCCGACGCCTTCTGAGGGTGGAGGAGAAACCAAACGGAGGGGCATCTTTCAACAAAAGTAGTCAAAAACATTTTGCAGGACAATGTGGAGAGGGGGGTGGAATTTGACGTCATTGAAGCAACTTACGCAAGAAGCATACCCTGTGCTTTCATTGTGGCGAGCAGCACATCAGAACAAATCACATGAATCGTTGATAACAAAGAGAGATCATGGTTTTAGAGTAGGTAACCTTGTATAGGAAGAAACGTTGTATACAGCCGCGCAGAAGAACTATAAAATATCGAACTCTTTTAAATGACGCATTCAGTTGCTGACGCCAGAGTTTCGTTGTTGGATATTTTTAATACTTACTGTCGACAGATTTTCAGAGTTATGAAGTAATCAATTTCAGGATGTTTACCACGCTGCGTCTTTCTATTTTTGCAGCCTTTAAATGCTATCATTACCAGAATCTATTCTGTGGAATGGCGCAAAACAAGATTTGAATGTTTCACCACTGGCGCTCTTGTTATCAATTACAGATAAAATTGATATTGAAAGCCTGCGAGCGTAATTTCCTTATCTCGCCGTTAATTGAACGCCTTTACCGCTGTTTGGAACGCGACGGAGAACGTAGCTTCCAGACTTCTAGATGTATTTACGTCCTGTCGCATTATTTTTGAATCGCTTTGGGGTTGTTTTAGCGATATCGCGTCGGCATGAGATTCGCCACATCAATAGTGCATTAAAGCCCACGGGGTATATTTGGGAAAGTGTCCGAGCGAAGATCGATATTGCATTATAAACTCCTTTTAAGTTTGGGAGCCCTGAAAGCTATATGATTGTAATGTGGTCAAACATTAACGACATCTCGCATGCTTTGCCTGTTCCTTATCTGTTATTTTTGGTTGGTTTCTGTTGACCATTCAATTTCAAAATTCCGCCAAGGGACCAACATTCCATAAATATATGTATTTCGTCACTAGATAATTGTTTAGTTAGTTAGTTAGTTAGTTAGTTAGTTAGTTAGTTAGTTAGTTAGTTAGTTAGTTAGTAGTTAGTTAGTTAGTTAGTTGATTGGTTGTTGGTGGTTGGTTGGTTGGTTGGTTGTGGTTGGTGGTTGGTTGGTTGGTTGGTTGGTTGGTTGGTTGGTTACTTTGTTAGTTAGTTAGTTAGTTTCGTTTAGTTACTTAGTTAGTATAGTTAGTCAGTCAGTCAGTTAATAGTTAGTTAGTTAGTTAGTTAGTTGTTAGTTAGTTAGTTAGTTAGTTAGTTAGTTAGTTAGTTAGTTAGTTAGTTAGTTAGTATAGTTAGTTAGTTAGTCAGTCAGTCGGTCGGTCGGTCCGTCCGTTCGTCAGTCAGTCAGTCTGTTAGTAAGTTAGTATGTTTGTTATTTTGTGTACTTTTGTCTATTCAATCGCTCGTTAAAATGTTTGTTTCTTAACTAATAATTTTTGCTATTACTTGAATCAGGCAGTATTGCCGCATTGATTCCAGTGATTAGCTTGCTACTGAAACAATGTGAAGAGTGATGCATCGACGCTAGTCGCAAAGTTTCGTTAACCTGGGCTAAATGATCTCATCCTTTATGTGAGAGTGATACATTTTCATGACAACCCGAACCCAACATACAAAGAGATGCAAGTTCAACACTGTGAAAAATGGTTTTCGGATTCACTCTCAAGTCCCAGGTGTATTCATTTTACAGGTTGATTCCCGATAATAACATTTTACGAACCCCTTCTTGTAAAAGCTGCGAGGAAGTACGTAAAACGAATCTTGAAAGCTTTCAACTGTAGAGTGTCAATCCATGAACAATCACCAGTGCCTTGCCATTTGCTGTTATTGGATTGAAGCTTGTCAGAATCAAGGTCACGGAGGTAGCTATCAATCATAGGATTGCAATTGACAAAAGACCCGTTTATTACTATCCATTCCTTTTTGTGCGAAATTTACTAATTTTCTAGTATCCACTTGCGAGGTGCCAAAGATCGCTTGTACATATCAGATGCTAGATTGACTGCAAATGAAAGCATAACACGCAATATGAAAATTCAATTCCGCCGAGATAATTTTATTGTGAACACTACACTTGGCGTCACCAATTTCAGTACAAGAAACGCTGCTTTAAGTAAATACAAAGCAAACCATCGTGGTCTGATACTTTTATGGAAACTATTTTGAAATCCATTGATCATTAGATATTGCGGAGAAACATATTTCGTCGGTGAATATAAATCATAGATTGACGAAATTAGCTTCATCATGATCCAGTTCGATGAGTATTCACCTTTGCCTTTTATGCACATTGCTGAATGAACGGGTTGTAACTCTGTAAAACAGATTTTTTCCTGATATGCAAATGATTTCACTAATGATTTCGTTGATTGCAGCAATATTATATTTCTCATATATTTCTCATGCTTGTGGTAAAATGGATATTTAAATGAGGATGGATGGTGAAGACAGCAAAATTACATTGCCATATAGATAAAAGGGAAAATGTAATTTCAATGACTGTTTTATATCGTATAAGCTGTAATACCAGTATCATTTTCCTTCGTCATTTCGCATCAAAAATCAATTAACCCTCTAATAGCTCTAAGTGATGAGTGGGCAATAGTATTATAACGTTCTACCTAAAAGGAACAATTACCGTATTTTGAAAGAAAAAATATTACTTTTTGTTCCTTGACCCAAATACATTTTCAATTCACGCTTCTCCTCAAAGTGTGTCAAGGCAAGATGTATCGGACTTAACGACAAAATGCATTGTTCATTGCAAGCTATATTATCGTTGACAAATGAGTTCCAGTCCGTATTAAAATTCAGCTGGTCTACAATAAAGCTGGGTATTGCACAGACGCAGGCTGTAGTGACTGGTCGAGTACTAAGGTATCGCTACGTGATTCTAGAACAGGACAATAACTGTAACACGATTGGAACTAATTTGGGAGATTACGATCTTTAAATTGTTCAAGCTTATCACAGGTGTTAGTTGCCTTATAGCTGAGTGTTGGAATATTACATATTGCCCATAAAAACACTGAGGTGAATTGCAAAAAAAGAGAAAAGTAGATGAGCTTAGATATGCTGATTAAACCAACAGTACTGCAATAATCCTAATCTCCCAAATCAGTTCCAATCGTGTTATGTATTTGGCAAACAGAACTGAAAAGCTCAAATCTATACGAACATGCACTATTAGTGGAGCTTCAAATTACTTATTCGTTGGAAGCAAACCGTTTCATGTTATCTCTAATGGTGATATTAGGTGACTACAGAAATTCACAATTTAGGAAATTTACTAGAATAGAATGTGGAAAAATATACAGTTCACACGTATACCGATGACATCACAAATTCGACACCTAAAATATTCTGCTGGTGACTAATTTTTTTTAATGAAAATGCTGATATTTTGCCATGGACGGTGGACGTTTCTTGATCACATCAGAATTTCCTCGTTGTTCACACCTTCTTCAGGAATTCCGTTGTCGAGAGAGATACGTATTGACGACCTGCTGGCAATGTTCTACGAAAGAACAAAATTATTCAATGATGTGAAATTCTTATATACAGTGACTTGCTGGCACTGGAATAGAATATTTCAGAAAATTGAAATAATGGTGAAAAAAATATTTTTGCTCTGCAAATAATTCCCGTATAGATCGTTAAAAAGATTCGTGTCAGTTGGACAGGAACAACGTCATTACCGTACGAATAACTATTTGTCAAGACTTTGTTGCATTATTTACTTTTTTGTGAAGGTCTGCAAACTTTTTATTAAGAAACGTTAATCATTTTATTGCGACTATCTCCGTTCTTATTTTTGGTTTGATAATGAATTCAAGTCAAATTAACGAATTTATCTTCGTTGCAAGCAATATAATATAATAACAAGACAGGTAAATAATTGAATATTAACAATACGAGGGCATGCGAATGTTAACTGTGCATGTATTCTTGACCGAGAGGAGATCTTTGTCCCGTGAATTACATAAGAGGTAGTCGTCAAATACCACGATGACTTGATGAAAGTCATTCTAGTGTTACAATAATTTGCATGCAGCTTGTCATGCCTTGAGCAACATGTTTAGATAAAAATAAATTACTATTTAAGTAATTCCTGCCGGCCTATAATTGACGAAATTAAACTTTACATAACACGGTATACGAGGCGAAGCCGAGTGTGTGTAAAGTTTGCTTGAGTTCATTTTTGGCGTAGAGGATATACTATTTGCTTTTATTTTGTAGTGTTGGCGATGTCAGTGAATTGTAGATATCGAAAACATCTGGGGGCTAAAATGTTGTATATTCAGATACATTATCATTAACAATCTGGAATAGCGTCACGAAATTCACTGGTATTGGCAGAAGCGTATAAAGGGTTGTAAACAACTAAGGGAAGTCAATGATTATATGAACGATGTAGATGTTCACAGTTAACAAAAACTGCACCATGTAATAAGAGCAAAGGAGAAACTGTATCTTCCCAGAACTAACAGAAACATTACCAGTTTGGAACGGGATATAAAATAAAGATGCCGTGTTGTGACCTTAAAGTTACCTTCACCTCAAGAGGTAATTCCTTATGACTATCATGTTACCTGTGCATTATATGTAGCTTATTGGTTCCTTCACTTTCAAAGTGTTCAAACGTGCTCATAAAATGATACGAAAGATACACGGGCAGATAATGGTATTGAAGTGGCTGCATAGGTTATAACATGTGTGTATTATTACCGTATGTGTGATTTCTTCGCTTGTCGTAGTAGTCGTACACGATTTGATGAGTAGCCGGTTGTTGCAGGCACGCTGCTGAAACTCAGCCCGTGTGTCAGCTCAATGGTCTGTTTCTTGCGGGCAATCTGAGCCCTGACCTGCAAGATGTTGATAGACAGAGAATCATTTGAGGGTATAATGCGCCTCGCTCGAGGATATATATTCAGATTCTCAAACTTTTAAAATACTCTTTTGGTATATTACTTGTTGGGGCCTAATTTAAACTCAATTAAATGAAGTTTTAATCGGCTCATTTTTTGAAAAGAAGAAAAAATTACATTTCTTCACAGAGTCAACACAAAGGATGGCGGCCATCTCGAATGTCAAGTTCTGTAAATATTGGGTAATTTGTTTCCCGGGAACCAACCTTTGTAAGGTACCTGTAACCTCGTTTTTATTCTTGATTAAGTAAGACTTCAGTTGAAGATTACTTCAGCATAGCTGAGGAAAACAGGTTTGAGGCTTGTAGGCTACAACCTTGAGAAACTGCATACATTTATTTCAATGGTTCTAATACTGTCCTTATCGCTGATGTTAATAATGATGTACAAGAGAAGAAGAAGAATTGGTATCCGTTACGACGAGGTGCATGATGGTGTAATAGAGTGTTGTCTTAAGAATTATGTTTCATTATTCGTTCAGCGCCTTTTTACCTCTTTGTGGTTGTAGCTCTCGCGCGGGGTTCTGGGTAATAGTCGTATATCAAGACACCATAACATCTCAATTTGAATAATTTGATAGTCCCCCCCCCCCCCATCCATTTTCTGAAGTCAATTTTGAATTGCGTGTATCTGTATTGGGTGTGCAAAAGCTGGGGGTAGGGTACAACATTCTTTCCCTGATGACGTAAACTGGCTTGAAATGCCATATACCTTATAGTTTTAGAAAGCTTAGATACTGGTCTTTCTAAAATGCATAAGTTTTTAGCAAACAAATATGACATCATAGAATTGGATGACTATAAATCGATTTTTTCTTGTAGTTCAGTATTTTTAACCGCAAGAAAATACGATAACTACGGTTTCCTTCCAATGAAGCAAATCAAACAGATTTATGGATGATATTTACTAATTGCAGTGTGCTGAAGAAGAAACTAAATGTCAAAATTGAGTATTTACCATGCAGTATTGCCTCTATTCACTAAACTTGCAAGTTTTGACGGTGATTTGCGGCATAAAATTGTTCTCTATTCTGAGATTTCACAAACTGGAGTATTTAAAAGACATCAATGATAATTTGTGTGGTACACTGTAATTTCCAAAAGATATCTCACAGTCACGAAGAAAACCGCCACAGGGCGGTACAATGCGTGAATGCTCGTGGTTTCACATTTATCATCTGTACACAAAGGGACAGCCTGACTGAGTAAATGATAGCCCATTTTAAATTCTGATTTTAACTCGATTATAAAAATCTTTTCATTAAACTCAAGCCCAAGTAAATACATCGTGTCTTTCCAAAACTGGGCATGTGACATCAACAGACAAATAAAGCTCAGTTTTTCAATAAACGATGCCAACATATATTACCAGAGATTAAGACAGTATCCCTTACATGTAATAATTGCGAAATTGATTCCGCATTAGATTTCGTATACGTGAGAGCATCCCGTATACGTGACAGCATCAATACACAGACAAAACACGATAATGAGGAATTGATGTCTTTGCCTCGGCGCATGCGCTTTCTTACCTCGGAGCTGTTCACGCAGTAGAAGATAAATATGAACAACCCTTGGAGCGAGTTGAGGATGGCGAAGATGTACTCAAAGAAGATGGTGTGTTGGTTGACGGAGAGCAAGCCGAACAGCCAAGTCATGCCCAGCAAAGGCAACAAAACGATTGCGGCTTTCAAGCTTGCCCTGTACGGAGAGAGAGAGAGAGAGAGAGAGAGAGAGAGAGAGAGAGAGAGAGAGAGAGAGAGAGAGAGAGAGAGAGGAGAGAGAGAGACAGACAGACAGACAGACAGACAGACAGACAGACAGACAGACAGACAGACAGACAGACAGACAGACAGACAGACAGACAGACAGACAGACAAGGGAGAGTTTTAATTGCTGTTGATATTATTATGAAAGACAATACACACATCATACATGCGCAATACTAGCAGACAGGGAGTATGATGTGTCGTTTGATTTATCACCAGCATTTTTTCCGTCGTTGAGCCTTTTGTTAATCTTAGTCATTTAGCCTCATAAATCTGACGGATAGATGCCTATACAAGCTGGAGCAGAACATCTGGGTCCTCGGTATCGACTTGCAGGCAGCGTTTAAATCTCAATTGTAAAGGAGAGCATGCGCACTCTACCTGATTTTGGTGTATTTGTCATCTTCAGCACAGTTCTGTAACTTTGCAATTACTCGTACAACCATACCAAGGAAAACGACATTGGTGAGTATGACTGTCAGGGCGGGGCCGACAAAAGCCCAGATCAAACCGCTGTCAACTGACAACCAACAACTGAAGACAAACAGATGTAGTCATGGTTATTTGCACTAACTTATGGGGGGAGAGCGATGAATAATGATAAGCAAAGATTGATGTACGATCATATGATTATAAGATTATGGGTTTGGAATTCTTTGTAATAGTTGAAACCAGAAGCGCTGATGAAAATCTTTATTTTCGAGATTGGATTGAGGTGAGTGATATAATTATCGTTCATAGCGTGGGCTTGACGAGTGAACAAGCGGAGATTTAGATTCCAGCCGCGCTTTGAAATCACTTCGGGACTTACAGCATATATCATTTGTTTGCGCTTACTTGTTCTCCGATCCATAATGATCGTGGTCGATGGCTACAGAAATCACCACTATCACCAGGGGAACGCCTATTAAAGAGGAAAGACGGTGATTGATAAGTGCAGAGTAGTTGATGCAGATCATGCAGATTTGTCAAATCTCCGGATCTATCAAACACACTATTGTATTTTTTTTCGCTGCTTCTCACGTATAATCATCCTCGCGGAACGCCGCCATGGTAAAGAATTTCCCTTTCCATTCACTTGTCTCCAATAGAACAAAGAGCACCAATCTCTTCATAATATTCACTCGTGTCTGATAATCCATCAATCGCTAAGTCTATACATGAGTCAGGCGAACGTGTTCTCAGAATGGACAATGAGTCGACAGGCTTGTTTCGGTGGGAAAGTAGGATATCACAACATGTGATATTTACCCCATCCGGTCAGAAAGTAGGCCGTGGATCGCCTCGCGGGGTTGCTATCGAAGACGGTGACCAGCTTCGCGTAGAGCTGTATTCCCTCCACCAGCATCCAACAGAAGACCGAGGTGAAGAAGTAGTGAAGCAGTACGGCCACTATGGTACAGCCAACCTACACGTACAAGCAGACGTCAATGTTGAGTTTTGTTATCACACTTTTAGAATTTTATGACACTTCTAGCGGTTCGGTCGTCACAGTAAAATCAAGTTCACTATTGCACTATCCATATCAATTTGATTAAAAATGGCTCGTTTCCAATTTGTCAATGTAGCCTTAATGTGTGTAATGCCAGATGTTATGGTTTATACATCGATAGCCCGGATAGAGTTCATTGGTTTGCAATAACATCCCATATTGTAAAGATAGCATTTTGCGTGCAAAGATGACGTTTAGTATTGCGATGAACTTGAGAAGAAACATAAAAAATGACCTTGTTTTCTAGAACTAAAATAATGAAAAAGATATCAAATGACCTGATAATTATTATTCCCACTTTTAGATGCGCAATTAATATCGATAACTGCTTTAAAAATGGTAAATTTTATTCTGAAATTAACAACATGACAAATTTAGTAATTAAACAACCTTCTTTAACGTTGCTGTAACATTGAAGAAATTCGACATCTGCTCCAGAGGAATGAAGAATTAAAATATTATTTTTTTGACGTTTTCTTTTCAGTGAAAAGACAGAACATTAGCTTTTTTACTGTAACAATTGTATGATTCATCAGGCCCCGCATCCATCCTTTAACCCTAATTTCCCCTCAGGTATGTGCTACACGCTGCATGCTGTTAGAAATTTGGTCACAACGGGTTCGGTGTAATTGTGTGAGATTATATGTACTACGCTGCAGGGTTGAAACTACTTGTACCGCCGTGAAGGCTGTAAATCACATCTCATCGTCTTCCAAATATTAAATACCTAATAATATACGAATCAAGGAAATAGTAAATGTTGGGTTTTATTTAATCTTTCATCGCCACGCAATTATTATAAGTTGTTCCAGTCGTGTTTAAAAACACGAGGGTTGTGGATAAGTCTGGCTTTGACAACCAAGGTAAATCAACCTAATCGGTGTAGAGTACAACTTTTGTGTTTGGCATTTACAAAATAGTTTAATGTGACGTTTATTTTGAATTTGGTTTGAAATATTAAGCAAACAGTCTTCGAATCATTGATGTTCCAAGTATGTCTTGGTCCACGCTACAATTGCTGGTTCGGAAACTTTTTTTGGTTATTTATTTCTGCGGGACGCCAGTAAAGGATTAATGTCGGAGGCAAGATCAAAGACCTTAGAACGTCGAGAGACATCAAATATTCAACGCAAACATCAAGTAGTAACTGATGATGGCCCGTGAGAATAGTTCATAAAGAGACCGGTCTTGCCTACATACAGGACGACCACGCATGCTCGTTTCTTATGCTGTTATGTCATCGTAGGTTTGCTTACGAAGGGCCATACACAATAGCCCATAAGCAGACATAGTACCTAATACTCTGAGACACACTGGTGTTAGCTAATAATTACACAATATTAATGATATCAAATACCATGGGTTTTTCTGTTTACTAAGTTCATTTCTCTATCGCATAATTTTTTTGCATGTAGAGGCTTTAAAAATAGTATATTTGTATAGAGAAGTAAAATGTGTATATTAACTTTTTGTTAATTTTTTCAATCAGTTGCTTCATTTTTATTCGTATGATGAACATATCCGCAATAAATGCTACAAGTTATTCGTAAAGTTTCAGTATTGTTAAATTTTGTACTAAATATGATACTGAGTGTATTTGCGTTGGGTGGCTATCGCGCCATTAAGGCGCTTGTATATTACGTCAGGGATCTTTGGAAGAACCTCAGACACTAACATTTCCCTTACCCTCTTCGGTAATTAATCAATGACACATGTTGAGTGTCCTCGTCACTAAACGTCTTTTTAAATCATAAACTCACTTTATTACGCGTTGCGGCGATTCCAGCGAGGAAGATGACCTGTCCGACACCAATGGCAAGACAAAGGTTTACGTGAATTATTCTTTCCTGTGTGAAGTGCCTGGATCAAGGAGAAAACATTCAATACAAACTTATAGCATTGCACGATGAACTTGGATCAATATTCAGGTACAACTGAAAAACATCAGGCTAGAGGTTAGAGTTCGTCGATAGTCGAACAAACAAACAAACATGTCAAATCGTTATCACAAACACGTCACATCGTTATCTCGAAATTGGACGTACTTCTTTGCGCATTTGCGAACAACTGGGCAAAATTATTGGTATACCTTTAGTATATTAACGTATATTGACGTACAGGGAACACCAAATTAGTTATTTTCTGCTTATATCTTTTTATATGGAACATATCAATACGTTGATATACGCAGTGTATATCTATGCAGAACAAGAGTATACGTAAAGCAGATCTTTGCACATCAACTGTACACTGTAATTGTGCATTTATTCAGTATACGTACTTGTATATCAAACATTTTGCCAAGTGGGCATTGTTATGCTTGCACCCGCCCTTCTTTCTAATTCCTGGTTTGACCCATGATGGATAAAACTCATTTAGCACGTTAAGTACCTGTGCAGCTTGGAAGAGAATTAAGGACTGACAAAGTTCAAGAAAGGTCACAGTGATTAGACCGTCCTTCTCAATAAATCAGTTCACTTCAGTAAAAACTGCCGTATATTATGTTGACGTTGACACTGACCTTATAACACAGAATGTCACGATTGTCAGAGTAAGTGATATCAGCGACACTCCACATCCAATCAAACTGATTATTTCCAGAGCCTTCTCGTGAACTTCACCCATCTACAAATTGAAGGCATCATCAATGAATTATGACCAAGAAACTTTAAAAGCGATGTTTCAGGTTCAAAAACCTTCCCGGGAGACAAGTCCACGTTTATAGGCCCATAAAAAGCGTGTATTAATTGATGGAATATCACTTTACATAAAAACTGCAGGGGATTCGTTTTGTATACGTCTGTCACCCTGGTCAATAGTTCCGAGAGCTATGTGACCCGGGAGATGGCTCATTTTGCATCGCTGTCATTGTGATTCTAATAAACGATAACCTCTCATATTTTTGCGTAGACGATGAAAGGCTGCGGTCTTAAGTTTACATCGCTTGAAAGTAAATGTTGGAACACATCAATCCGTCAATGGCATCGTCCTTGGAAGTAATTACAAATAGTTTCTCAATCTACAGAACGCAGGGTCACAGAGGATGAGTCAAGCAACTACATAAGAACTCAACGTCCGTCAGGTTTCAATTAGTTTCTTGTTCAGAAAACGTGAGTTTATTTACATGTGGTCTAGAAACTCTTCGTTTTTTTGATAAAAAAATATTACGTGTTTCACAACATGAACAGTTGCCTTGGACTTAGGTGTCACGTCTCTTGAAACATTGAGAGAGAGAGAGAGAGAGAGAGAGAGAGAGAGAGAGAGAGAGAGAGAGAGAGAGAGAGAGTTGTCAAGGATGTCTTGCCAGACGGAAGGTGACTGTCACCAGTGCTAACACTGCAACGTAGACATATCACATCTTTCAGAGAGTATTTTACTCTGGCAATACTAGGCTCCAGTGGGCCACTATAGCTGTAACTTTTGCTTTTGATGAGTTGGTCGGTATCCATGATTTTGTTTTGTATGCAACAAAAGTTTATTGTTCTTCTCCCCCTCAGCATGTTAAAACGCCCACTACATTTAGCTTGTCGGCACATCGTGCATATGCGCAAAACGCACTATTGTTGCTTTTATTTGGATTCGAGTCCGGATCAGTCAACGATCACTCTGCAGTCGAGACATGTACAAGCTGAATTGACAAGTTGAATACTGCTTATCTCAACATATCGTGGGGAGTAGAACTACAATCTGTTGTTGACATATCAAACAAAAATATCGGGGGGAAAGTCATGAAAAGTTAGAATTACAGGCCCCTTCAACAAGGCCTATGCGTACGTTGGCAAACATGTTATAATGCCTTTAGCTACACACACACACGCAAACACGGAGGAGTCGGTTAATTTCACCAACTCCTCCAGGGAAACCATGAATTGATAAAGACATATTCCATACGGCGTTGTTCGTATTTCTTTGAAGACCCTGTCGTCTTTAATATTTACATCTACTGACGTCAGCGGCGAATACTGGACAAGATAGATCAGTTTTCACCGCCGTGTTTGGGTGACATGTACGAGGAGGTACTCATAAATATATATTAACAATGATGTAAATCTGGCCCCGGGGGGAGGGGGGAAGAAGTCATACTTACATCAAAGTCTCGCACCCTATGAGGACAGCAAAACTGGTTAGATGAGAGCAGAGACAAGTCGTGTGAGATTCGTTGGTTTTCGAAACTTCACATCCATCAGAGCTCCAAGACATGCGTGATCTTCTCAGACGCATGAGTTTAACAGAACAAAGAAAACAAAAATTAGTCAGAGTCGGCTTAGCGTACTCGTATGAATTTACCGTGATCTTTTTTTCGCCTGAAAGTAACGTTTCTGTTCAAACATAGCAGCGATAAGCTCTTGTCTCCTCGCTGCACATGACGAAATTCTTTTGAAGCATTACAAGATATTCTTCACGACAACAGCTAATAGTTGACTTTCATGAACTTCAGCTAGATTTCGGTTGTTGACCGTTTTAAAAACAACCCCCTGTAATTCATATAATCAGATCAACCGAAAAAGCGGTTTTTCCCTTCTAAGTTTGGACATCTAATGTTTTCTTCAGCCGCAATGTAGAAACCTGAGTTTACTACAGTACTGACAAACGGTAAAATAAGCTCTCAGCAAAACCATGGTAATTATTGTGCGTACTGCATAAGCGGCGTGATAAAGCAAAATGCTGAAATTCCTCAACCATAAAATTCAAAAGCCGCTCACTTATATGTGGCGTACGCTGGTTGCCATGTAACACGATTGGAACTAAATTGGGATAATTGGATTGGCACAATTTCTCAAGAATTTTAGAAATTTGTCTAATATTACACCATATTTGCTTACCATCTTTAAAATTTTATTCAAAATTTACGATGCTGTTGAAATGTTATGAGTAAGAATCAGTGCATGATAGTATCTAATGCAATATTGTTCAAAACATTTGAACAATATTCATATTTGAATGAAAATATGAGAGTTTGTCGGT
The DNA here is from genome assembly GCF_041260155.1 of Ptychodera flava. NCBI lineage: Eukaryota > Metazoa > Hemichordata > Enteropneusta > Ptychoderidae > Ptychodera > Ptychodera flava. The sequence continues at coordinate 14,982,087 of NC_091930.1, read as the reverse complement.
AGTTTCCTCATTACTGAAACACTTGTAATAATTTCAGTTTGTCACTTTTCCTCGACCAAAATGAAGATTTTCGATTGATTTACAGTTTAGTCAGGCAGGGTCATTTAAAATGTGCCCTGACTCAATTTAATGTTTAGGAAGCCTTAAATTCACGAAAAAGTCAGGGGCATTTCAAAAGTGTCCTGACTCAAAAGTCGTTGATAAGAGAAATTTTAAGCATTTTGTCTCGTTTCTTTGGTACATTTACATAAGAATGAACTTTTTTCATGAAAATGAAACCGATGAAAGAGGTATGCAATAATCGTTGTGTTTTCGTTGTTTTGTTCGATGAGAACAAAATGTCAAATTTTACAATATTCTATCATTTTGTAAAATTTCAGCTGTAAAAATTTCGATTTTGGTACATTTTCCTAATAATTACTCTCATCCAATTATCCCAAATTAGTTCCAATCGTGTTATGTATATAATTCTCTGAAATTGAGGATTAATGACAGACGAGTATGTTAGCATTGTTATCCTACAAACTTTATGAGAAAGCTAGGAGACAGATTAACATTCCCGCCCTTGTCCGTTTGTCCGAAAGGCGGTAATTTATGGTGACATTGCTCTACGTGACAAGCCTTTGAACCGTGATTTTGTAAAATATGGTTTGCTAATGCCGGGGGGTCTGTCCTCTCTCTGAGGCATTCCTATGTATTAATGTATTGTGAGGGTAATGTGCATTATCTGATTCAGAAAATGAAAGTCTTAAATTACTACTAATACCCGCTGATCTTTAATGCGTTCTATTTTACAATGAAGGGCAAAAAATTAAATCGTGACCTATCTGATGTTTGGATTAGAGATGCGCATTACTTAGAATTTATCGAAACATGAAATTCGTTTTCTGTGTTAACTCCAGGGGAAAATGAATTTTTTTATATGATCATAAATCCTTGTTTGGAATGAAATAGCTGATAATCCTGGGGACGTTATATTCAGGAGGTCTGACCCCAAAGCGCATTTGTCTCGGCAGCCGGGAGTTTTTGTCACCGATACAATTACTTCGTGTTTCAAATCGCTGTGCTCACTTTTGTTTGTGTACGTCAACATGCGTATGGACGTGATGCAGGGAGATATGATCGTTGATTTAATTCAGTCGCACCGCGTTCGACTTAAGCTCATTGTTTATTTGAGGAATAATGGACCTAAACAACATATTTTGTTGTTACAATATGTCCGTGTTATTATTTGCATGTTGTGTATAGGCCAGGATAAACTTGAGTTGTTCACCCTATCTTCCTGTACACAGATCCGATCCATAATCAGCATTCCATAACAATGGGTTTAGGGACTCATTGGTTTTGGGGTGTTCTTGAACTATATTTTGCCGACAATAATGCCAACACCAAACTTTGGAGGGTTTAAATGTTCGCAGAGATCGGTAAACACTTTGACAGTATTCTGAATTTAAATGATAATTTCTCATACTGGTTTATGTGAGTTATTTGAAATTTTCAGAAGGGGCTCCTGAAAAATTTTGCGTGACTTGATGACAGGGCGAAACAAACAAGATGGCAGCCACTTTTCCGTCACGATCCACAGGCCAAAATGGAAGGGTCTGAAATACAGGGAAGTTTTAATGGAATAATACTGCACCATATGTTATGTGACCATAACTGCTTATGCGCGAGATCTCTTCAGTACCATTCATGTTTACTCATGCTGTTCGGTAATACGTATTGTGAAGGTGAGAAGTTCTGGTGTAAGGCACACTCAGCATCTCGATTCTGTACACTTCTCTGAAAGATTTCCAACACGATTATTTGTATTTGTGAAAAGTTTTGGTCATGGGTACGGTGTGCCGGTGATAAATCGGTTATTCAATAAACCAATGTTACGTAGTTAACCAGAACTCTCGACGTGTACGCAACGAGATTTTCAATTTAATGACATAGATACATGAGAGATAGCGAGTACATATGTGCAGCGAACCTGAGCTGCTTGTGGGATTTTAATAGTATATTAAAATTCTGGCTCGAAACATTAGAAAGTAGATCTTTCTCTAAGTGAAAGCTCGCGCCTGTTCAAAGTGTGTTTTATCGAGCGTGTGGCATTGTTATTTTCACGTCGACAAATTTGACAGCCCATGATATTATATAAAACCTACTATCGCCTCTACCTTGTGTCATATCAGCATTTGCGTCACTTGCCCTTTGTCAGGTTCAGCACATATGACACTCATGTCGATATGACTCAGGAACAGGTAATATCGGAACATAATAGTATCTTTCGAGTACTTCTTCAATGCTTTTGATATTAACACTTCAAATATTTATTTGCAAATATGTGAGGTTAATGAATCTGAAAACAAGACCTTTGCTCAACGTCGTCGTACACCAGGAATTCGCAAGACGGAACAGTCTCTGACTCGAAGACAGGATAGTAATGCGCAAACTCAATTCCGACGGACAGTGAGTGTCGGTCAATTGGATACTCAGCTGGGTTCGGCGTCGGCCAAAGGGTACTTGAAATGATGGCGCTGTTCACAGAATCTTGGTTGACGCTGAAACAGACAAGAACACACATGATCATTTATGCAGGTGTCTTTATTTCTTTAGATGCAGTTTATCATTTTAATTTGGAAATATTTGCTGAGTGAAAAGCGAGAACTTTGGTCTTACATGGCCATACCTGACATTAGCAGATCCAACCAGCAACTCTGCACGGCTATACAAGCTGTTTACGACGAGACCTGTACACGGAACAGCAAAGATTCATTAACAGTGTAAGTATAAGTAATATGTGCATCGAAAGTGAAAGACTTAAACCTTTGTTCAAGCTTTCGTCAATGAAACTTTCGACCATTCTCTTACCAGAGCAAGAATAAAAATCAGGGGTCGCCATGCAAAATTTGGTACTAGCGAGACAAATTACCTAAGATTAACCGATACTTGAAATTCGAAATGGCCGCCTTCCCAATCCGTGACAAATTACGTCCACTCCTTCTGATGTCGTGATTCTTGATATATCATATTCTAAAACACTTGTTTTGACATTTTCGATTTGAAATTTTGATGATCTGAGTCGTGACAATGCCCCAGTCCTCAAACGTTCACAGTGAATAAAACAGAAGGCAGATGCACGACATCCTTCTTTATATATATATATCAATACAACGGCACCAGTCTTTAAATCAAATAAGTCCAAACGTCTTTATAGCGTGACCAATCACGTCCAGGTGATGTGTCATCTTTCAGCTGTTCTGGGCTATCATCGTGCCAACTTTATCATTGGGCACATTGCTTTTATTCCTTTTGGCCTATACAAATTTAATATTTGATAAGGTACCTTTTTGCATGTGAGTTTGACCCAGAGTTTGACCCAAAGCGCCCTCTATCGTTAATTTGATGGAAACGGGGCAGAATACATGGCAATCATGTTGCTAAAAAGGCTTTGCTACAGCACCAACTTTAATCTTTCATATTTTCAAATTGTTAAAGATGTCATATATATACAAATTATTTTATGAACGTCACATTACGACCATCAAGATTTTAAAAAAACTAAAATTTCGCTAGTTATAAAATGTACCAGTCAAGCTCGAGCACGGTAATGAGATCACCCAGCACGGGCGGCCGGTCGCAGCTGTATACCGGCTTTCATTGGCAGCACCCGCGTACTCATGTGCGGGATACGGGTAGCTGTACGTATCCACGGAGTTGTTGTGCGGTCGGTGTTAGTTTCCAGTTTTTATATGCTTGCTAGCTACCAGAATGTTAAAACAGCGAAAGCAAACACTCATAAACGAAACAGCACTGCTAAACAAATGTCAGTACGACGGGTGTGTATAAAGAAGGGTAAGCTTACGGCCGCATTTAACGTAGCTCTGCATGGCTGTGTGTTACGGCGTTATACGGCCTCCCACCATAGCCCGGCTGACTGCCATAGACAAAATCGCTGGTAGCACCTCGGAAATACGGCCCGCAGTTTCTCCGCCGAAACAGCCGATTTTGAATCCAAAACTTGCGTTGATCTACTTTTTCGAGCACACCCACCTCGCTTAGGTACATGATGTGCTTAGCGGCGCTTGTAAATTTACGCAGAGCCCAATTTTCTCTCTAGGCCTATATGCGGGGGGAGCGTTCGTAATTAGTGTGAGCAGTTTTATTGCAGTTCACTGCAGTGGCTTCGATATCTATTACTGAAAATGGTTGTAATCTGATTCAACCCATGAGCACTCGGGCGAAAACCAGCCCTGCAAACAACATGAACAAAAGAGCATCGCGATATCGAACTTCTAAAGTCGACGTTCATCGAGGAGTGCAACCAGAGACAATTATGAAATATGTAACAAATCTGATGAGCAAAAAGAAAAATATTTACAGGATAGAAAATCTTCATCGTCGATAGTAAATAGCCGAGTGGTTGTTAGAAATAATGTTAATTATAGACTGGTACATCGCGATGTTCATTTGTTTGCAAGGCTGGTTTTCGCCGAGCTTGGCCAGATCTTTAAGGTTGCGAAATCCTCGATATATATCGGAAAGTATTTACCGCGATTTGAAAAATCTGTAGTATCGTCCGTTTTTCGAAGTTGGGGTCGAACTGAGGAAGTCGTGCTTGCTCAGATCTGTAAAGTGATGAAATCTTCGATATAAGCTTATATCGGATATTTACCCGCGATATGGACAATCCAGTTATGAGTATCGTCTATCGCTGTAAATAATGTATTTCGTGGAAGACCAGCCAAAACTCCCGATGATGTCCGATCGGTTCTCTGTCCAAGTCCCGATCGTCAAGTAAATTTTTTTAAAGCCTACATGTAAAGAATGTATTTCGTGCAAGGCCCTCCCGGAAACTCCCGATGATATCCGATCGATCCTTTCAACGAAGTCCCGCTAGTAATTATGTGTATGAAGTTTCGTGTGGACATTTAATGAAAAATTGCTTTAAATGTAAAAAATGTATTTCTTGCTTGAATAAATTTAATAATGTAAAACATGCAGGATTCTTAACTACCGGCCATGGATGCTATTTTTGAACTAAGAGTCGGACAGAGGTAGTCGGGTGGTCAGATCTGTTAGGGAGCATTCGTTTTTTACAGGGAGGGGGGTCGGTGGAAATCAGGGGGGTGACTTTTACGAAACTGTTTTTAAGGGGGTCAAATTTTGCAATCAATGATTGGAAGGGGGTCAAATTTTACAAAGGTTTGTATGGAGTTATGGAAAAAATTGACTTTTGAATTTCACAGAAATGTTACTTGGTCCTTCATACAAAATTTATGTGTAGTCTATGAGAAGCTATGAATAATTTCCTTTAAATACAAAACTAGCTAAATCTGTGTTTTTATAGAATCTTGATTATTGACATTAACGTTCTTGATTAGACTAGGGCGATTACAAGTTCATGTGTGTGCAAGAAATTTGATTTTGGAACGTCACCAAAAATTTTGATTCTCTTTAAATTGTGGTAGGTGAGGAAACTTTGAATATATTTTTTACAATTATACAAAACTAGCTATTAAAATCAGTGTTTTAAAAAAGTTTGACAATTGATATAAATGTACGTGACGAGAATATTATATTTAAAGGAGCAGATCTGAAAAACCAATATGACAATTTAACCCAGTGATTATTTGTAAAGTTCAAAAAGGACTCTTTGAAAGGTCAAAGGTCAAATGGGAAATTATAATTCAATTAAGCTATTATTGATACGGACTGTGACATCTGGGGGATGGTCGCTGTTTTTTGTGCATGAAAATTCAAGGGATGGGTAGCTCTTTTTCTTGCAAACACTTTTGAAGGGCCTAATTTTTTCAGGCCAGGGCCATGGGGTGCGAAGGTTTAATGAATCAAATCTGATGATTTTTTGAGGGGTCACATTTTACAATTGATGAATTGAGGGGGGGGGTTAAATTTTAGAAATTTGATTTGGAGGGGGGTAGCTTACATTTTCATTTGTCCCTCAAATTCCACCGACCCCCTCCCCGTAAAAACGAATGCTCCCTTAGGTGGTTAAATCTCCGATATACATTGGATATTTACCCACGATTTGACAAAGTAGTAGTATCAGAGTTAAAGTCCGAAATCGCCTATATTTATCGGGTTAATATTGGTGATTTTGAAGACTCGGCGTGTCGAGACACAGTGCAAGGAAATCAAGTATGATCGTCTGGTATCGATATTAGAGTCTCGGAATTGCCGATATTTATAGGGTAAATATCAGCTATTTCTCAGCGTGCCAAGAAACGATAGGCAAGAAGTCGTTCTAGGCTGAGGTGTAGTCCCGAAATTGCCCATATTTATCGGTTTATATCGGCGATTTTGCAGACCTTTGAAAGGTGCAGAACATAACTTAGTATCTTGACAGTTTTTAACATTTTAGACCCTATTACCTCCGACTCGCCGGACTTTCTTTAGCCACTGTCTTCGAAGAAGCTGCTCTGTGGGAAAACGGTAAAAACTAACACCGTTTTTGTTCTGTCTTTAGTCGTTTTTGCACCCAACTGCACTTAATTCATTTTTTCATTCTACTGAGCATTAAAAAGTTGTAACATGCAGAACTAAACTTGACAGTCATAGACTCCAATGCTACGGTAAGCTGTCACACACGATAAAAATTACAAACGACCTCAAAAGAGGGCTAAAACTGCAGCAAGTGAAAAATAATACAGTAAAAAATTAGGTCGACCAGCGAGAGATAATACTTGCTAAAACGCAGAGGATAAAAACTGCAACAAGTTAAAACAAATACAGTAAAATACTGACCGACCAGCGGGAAATAAAACACTTGCAAAGCACAGAGAATAAAAACGCAGACGTTTCGGGTGCGACCCTTCGTCAGTGTCGCACTCGAAACGTCTGCGTTTTTATTCTCTGTGCTTTGCAAGTGTTTTATTTCCCGCTGGTCGGTCAGTATTTTCCTGCATTTGTTTTAACTTGTTGCAGTTTTTATCCTCTGTTTTTTTTACTGTCACACACGCTCATGTATCGCCGATGACGTCACGCACGCTCCTCCCATGAGCCCTGGGATTTCGAGTTTATTTTCGTAAATGTCGTCTACTTCAAAGTCTCCTTCGTCGCGCCGCAGTCGCTGGCGGGTGCAAAGATGTGGCAAATTTGAGCTGCATTTTATTCAAGGTGGATTTTACAAGGGATAAATGGTGACACTCCCTAGACTTAGGTTTCCCTTCAACAGCGCGGAGAATTTCCGACATCGGGGAGATTACACAGCACGGAGATAAATTTCCCACAGCGCGGAGATTTTTACACAGCGCGAAGATATTGACACAGCGCGGAAAATTGTCGTTTTCGTCCACGGTACAAGAAACATTAAACAATCTCACTCTCTAGCAAAACGTTTTTAGCAATGATGATTGCCCTGTATATTCTGTCCCGTTTCCATCAAACTAACGATAGAGGGCGCTGTGGGTCAAACTCTGGGTCAAACCTGGGGTCAAACTCACATGCAAGAAGTGTACCTTATCGAATATTAAATTTGTATAGGCCAGAAGGAATAAAAGCAATGTGCCCAATGATATAGTTGGCACGATGATAGCCCAGAATAGCTGAAAGATGACACATCACCTGGACGTGATTGATCACGGTAAAACGACGTTTTGACTTATTTGATTTAAAGTCTGGTGCCGTTGTATTTATATATATATATAAAGAAGGATGTCTTGCATCTTCCTTCTGTTTTATTCACTGTGAACTTTTGAGGACTGGGCATTGTCATGACTCAGATCATCAAAATTTCAAATCGAAAATGTCAAAACAAGTGTTTTAGAATATGATATATCAAGAATCACGACATCAGAAGGAGTGGACGTAATTTGTCACGGATTGTGATTGGTCACGCTAAAAAGACGTTTTGACTTATTTGATTTAAAGACTGGTGCCGTTGTATTGATATATATAAAAAGAAGGATGTCTTGCATCTGCCTTCTGTTTTAGTCACTGTGAACGTTTGAGGACTGGGGCATTGTCATGACTTAGATTATCGAAATTTCAAATCGAAAATGTCAAAACAAGTGTTTTAGAATATGATATATCAAGAATCACGACATCAGAAGGAGTGGACGTAATTTGTCACGGATTCTTCCCTGTCTTAACTCTGTGATTAAATAATAATAATTTTTGATTTTCGAAAAAAAGATTCACCGATGAAAACTTTTCTTTTATCGAGAGCTTTAAAATGAACCCCCACAAGTGGTAGACCAGAAGAGAATTGATAAAATTTGAAAGCCCGTATTAAGTCAACAGGCATCTTATGAATACCGAACTTTTACTTCGAAAATTACAAAACCGAAGAGTACCGGTGGCTAAGACAAAAAAATCTGATGTCAAATGACATGTTTATAGCAGAAACTAATACTTTCTTGTCATTACATGTCAGGGTAAACGCTTCATGCCACAAACAATTAGCGTAATCTCTCTGCGGTACAGGTACAGACACGCTGGTTCCCTCCACTTGTTGTTGATGTTGTTGTTGTTGTTGTTGTTGGTGGTGGTGGTGGTTTTTGTCGTTGTTTTATTGTTGTTGTTGTTTTGTGAAACAAAGGATAACAGAAACAAGATGTGATGTCTGTTAGCACGTGATCGTTACACCTATCTGTCGAACTGTCAAAACGTCAGGATTTTTCAGTGTACACAGATTTTACTTATCTTTTGCGTATTATTTTGAAAGAAATTGCAAGCCTGATTTTAGTGCTTCTGAGATTTTAATGTAAGGAAAGATAAGCAAAAATACCGCTGTTTACTGTACGTGCAGAAAAATAACCCCACTTCATAGGACGATTCAGAACAGAATGTGATTTGCCGTGGAGGGCGCTATCACTGATTCTTACTTGAACGGCTCGTTATAAAATCTCCGGATACTGTTATTGAAGCAGCAGAGTTGAATGGATAAGCTGGGAACGATATGTCTGTTGGTCGGTGTTGACACTTCTCGCTTCAACAAGCAGACCTGAATTTTAGATTTCAAAAAAAAGTTCATGTTAAGCAAATGCTCGTTTGGCATGTACCGATCTTTGTCAGTGTTTATCTGGTAGGTCCTTGAGACGCTAAACCATGATACACTGTAGTTTACGAGCATCAAATGGCGAAACGCGATCTCATTTATCGCTTTTTCGCAATGCAGAGTTCATACTCAAAGAGCGAGCAATCGTGATGTTCAATAAGGCTTTCAGCCCTACCACTGGTGACTGACACTGACAAAGGTGCAATTCAGTCACGCTATGACCTTGAGCTGTACTTCAATTCGTACAACACTGAGAAATCATTATAATTCTCGAAGAAACACTCCTTTGCATATTTTTTTTTATTTTCGCCGAATAGAAGGCGCTTTTATCTCTAAGTCGAATTATTTTACACTGTCGTCTCCTTCTTTAGGTTTACACTTGATTCGCTTTTGCAACTACAGAGCTGCCGGGGTACTGCAAGCAAGCTGCGCTGTGTCCGATAACGAATTCTTATTTGGAATTGTAACCAAAAGTTTAAAGCTGCAATATTTGTGAATCGATAATACACCAAAATTACCTATAGGTTCACAAGAGTGAGTGTGTGATGATTGTGAACAAACACATTTTTATTATACTCATCATGGCTTTACAGTTACTGTAATATACACCAGGTTTGGTGTTGACAATATTAGGAGTAACGGCCCTACCGCGCCACTAACTGTTGACGTTGTGGTAGCATTCAGGCTTTCAGTATTGCCATGATGAGCTTGAATGACCAGCGACGCCGACATTTTCAGAAAATCGAACGGTGCCCATGTTCACGTGCAATGTTGCGACCGCATATAAAAGAAAGTGGTCAAGGAGATGACTTGCCGGGTTACTTAGAGACGAAACATACAGGTGAAGAAATGGCCCGTGCCGAAACTACACGATTTACACTAATCGTTCTGTTACCGCAATGAACATAGAACTGCCACCGAGCAGTATTCCTCAGCTAGCCTGACCATTATACTTACAATCGGTCATTTTAGGTGCAACAGACGTGGGCGCATATTTTGTGGCATCTGTTCTTATAACTGGACTCGTACACGAGTGAAAGGAAAAATCACTTTATCCCGCGTGAGATCCACCAATTATGTCTTTTCCTTTTCGTGCAAAACCGGCAGATACAAAACGGAAAAAGATTTCGGCAGAAATTTCACGCTTTCGGCAGCTTATTCCGTAAAGTAATATCATCATCGTACGGTGAAATCAACGGAATCTAACAGGATCCGTGAAAAATCGATTTTTTTCTTTCTCATTCACACTGCAAAAATTACCGAAGGCGTTCACAACGTAGCGGCAGTGAGTGAACGTTGAGCAAAACAATGGTGTGAGCATCGTCCCTCCACCCACGGACGGTGGTGTGAGTGAATGCAGAGGTCGATCAGTTCTTTTTTACGTATGTCTCGATGCGTCAATAGGCAGAATACTTTTATCGAAACGTTAATGTGGGGAGCTGAAACGCAATCTAGTTCCAGTGTCATTAGCACAGATATATTAAAGCATCAACTTAAGCATGGTTCAATTTGTAATTCACTGCTCGTGCAAGTTCCACAGTTGTCTTGTCGGAGCGCCACCAAATGTTGAAGTGTAGCTCACCCACAAACCTCTTCGTATTTAAACTGGAAAATCTGTCGTTGGAGGGCGCTCAGTGCCCCGCTACCATAGCGCCCTCTAACGCCAGATTCTTAATTCTACAAAGCACTGTCAAGCAACAGGCACCTATGAAACTCTGAGAATGTTAAAGACACTATCGAATCAAATAAACACAGTAGTACCTCTTCTCTCGTCGACAACCTCGAAAGCAACGTCTATATCAGTTGGGTAATTCTTACGGAGCTCCCTGTACAAACTGATGGCAAAGTCATCGACTTGACTGGTTATGTAGGTGCAGTCGTCGTCTGGGCAACTTACCAAATCCTGTAAAGGTGTATGGAAGGACAGACTGTGAGCGCCTTTGCTCGGTGGAGTTGAAAGTTGAACAAATAAAGAAGCAAAACGAATACTTTGCAGAATTTGTTAGTTAGTCCTGACTGGTAAAAGTAAACATTTAAAGCAGAAAAATCAATCAAACTTTGTCCCAATTGCAAAAAATTTAATGTTCATGCTAAATTTGTCCCATACGGGGAATCATCCCTTACCAAGTGAGGGCGCTACAATACTGAACAAATACTATGTCATTGAAATGTAGTACGTCAGCCAAAGTCACATCACAATTATCATCGTGGTGTCACAGATATAAACATGGCATAACAATTTTGTGTGTTACCTTAAACATGCCTTCCAGAAATATTTTGCCTTCGAAATTACTGCACAGTTACCGAGCGGAACACCTTCCACTGAAGTGGCATATATAATGGTGATTCTTGCAATAGTGCATAATAATAATGAAATCACGTGAGACTTGAACTTTACTCTTGGATTGCTTGGGAGAACAGAAAAATTAACTCAACGAGTTTGGGAGAGGTTTAACAGTGTGGAAGAATATTGTTTTTCATACTTTGAACCTATTTTGTTCTGCAATGCCAGCTGTACTATTCTTTAAAGACATTCTCCACATTGAATGTCAACTAATACAACTCATGAAAAAAGTGGTCGACCATGACCTTTGCGAGGCGCATACTACCTCAAAACTTTAAAGCAAGATGGTCATTCTTTACTTTATTAAAGTTACTGTAGAAATTGCTACCTCCGATTCGATCGTCATCGGCTGATCATTGTCGACGATTGAGAGAATGGCTGCGTTGAACACGACGTTAAACGTTTCCATGACGACGTCAGGATTCTTGGCTTGATCGTCACTTCTGCAATTTCTGAAAACTGGAGACAGAGAAAATAGAATCGAAAAATATAAAACCCGAGATAGGATAAATTATGAAACACTGACTACCCGCAATGAGTCACTTTCAATGTTTTGTGACCCTAGTTGTCTGAAGTTGAACTTTTTTATGTTCAATAATGATACTTATAAAAGTAATTAAATTAATCACTCTAAATTGCATTTATATTGTTGAAAAGGTGTGAGCACAATCAAGAGAATTGATTAGATGTCCCAGTACCTTTGCACTCCATGAAGTCTGATTCGACATGGTAGGACATGGTCGCTCGATGATCTCAGCTAAAACGTGACAATGTAGCAGATCCTGACCTGTGAACACAATTTTGAAAGAGCATATTACATCGGATAGCTAGATCGATGGAAAGCTAATTCGCCGCCATTCGCTCTTACAAACTGTGATGGCGACCCCATGAAAACTTTCACCAAACCGCCATGAGTCACTCCACTGTCGCTCGTGGTTCGATTACGCCGTGACAGCGCCGCTGCTAACGCCTGCAGAAAGAAAGGAAGTTCGGAAACAAAATGGCCGCGATACACACATCACTGAGTTCAGAGACTGATTTCCCTCACACAAAAAGGCACGATTTATTTAATAAACCAGCATATCGATGGCTTCCACTACATTTGTAAATCATACCTGCTATGCTCTCTGCATAAAACTAATCTGTGCATTTTAGGTTACGATTTCCTGGGGGACCCTTCCTAACACAGTTGTCGTACACTGATTGGCTCAATCAGCGTACTGGAATTTAAACGTTTCAAGCGATCGTGGACTGACAGTAGATGGCCAATCAAAGCACCACTACTTCCAAATGCACCTCAACTGTTGTACAAATGAAATAAATTTTGTTTCCCAACTCCCTCGTTTGCTAATACTTGCTAGGGCCCACGGCGCGTATCGAACCACAATCGACTGTGAGTCACATGGCACAACACTGAAACATTAATCTGGATTTGAATAAAGCACTCAAATGTCAAGTTCGATTCGGTCATATCGATCATGTCAATTTAAAATTAGGCCGTTTTCTAAGCCTTTCCGCTTACCTATGGTCTTGTATACGCTCAAGTTTTTTTCTCGGAATGAGTAACTGCATGGAACTGATGTTAAAGGGCGCTTACCTCGCCTATCGTTTCTGTCACACGTCATTAGCATCAGCAACATTCGTCAACAGCAGAAAGCGTAAGTTTACGATAGCTGGCGAATACATGATTTCAACTAATTAGGTATTGCATGTCACACTACATTTCATTGTTGTTTAAGTTTGAATACAAGGACATAGTATTCCTGTACATGATTAAAGTTATCATACACTTCATTTAACTTCTTGGGGTTGCAAAAATGAAATAAACTGTCCAGCGCAGGTATGGCAAGTTTAGTCAAAGGTGAAATAATTTGTTTCAGAGCCGGACCAGTACATTGAGTGTAGATACATATGTAAGGATGAAACGCTTGCAGCTGTAAGAAGCAACGATAAACTCACGTTTTCTGATTGTTAGAATGTGCACTGAAGATCCGCAGTATATTGCTCGATAACGCCGTCCGAAAACGTCACATTATTGGATCAAAATGATTTTTCGTGGATTCAATGACCTGTAACTGTTCTTGATTGTTTGGTACTTATTGCTCTTTGTTGTCTCTTTAATAAGCACCATGAATATTAAAAAAATACCAACAAACGTATGTTTGCTGCACTAAAAGTGTTTTTGTCAAATAAAAATTATTGGTTTTTGTACAACGCTCACTAGGTGCAACGAGGGACACTGCACTTTCGCCCTCGGATGTCATTTAATAAGTTTTTTTCTAAATTGACAAGATAAGCAACTTCCAGTCTTAGCTAGGTAAATATTTTAAATTTACATCAAGTGAAACGTCAGAAATATTACCAGTTGTAACATTGACATCCATAACACAGCGGTAACAGTCGCACGCACTTCGATCTGCAAATAAAATGAACACTGCGAGTTAGCGCCTAGATCACTGAAACAGTTACCATGACGACGGCAACCACCATACAAAAGACATCATACTGTAGAGATCAAGTGACTGGAACTCAGGAGGTATCAAAAGTGTGGTATTTTAGTTTTTCTTACTGTTTCGATTCTGATCCGAGCTCACCACCGATACACAAGTTCATTATCATGGAAATTTCTGTCTTTAAAAGTGCCACAATCATTGTCTTTCGAATATGCTCACAGGTTATAAACCTTGCTATATAAATTGATGTTAGTGTTGTTCTCTTAAAATAGCACGCAAAGATCCCATGCTGGCCGAATGATGTCTTTGTTTTTAAGATCTCCTAACCCGCAACCATCTCGAAACTACCTACCGTCCTTCAACTCTATGGCGTACGGTCCGTCAGTAATATTAGCCGGCAGCATGGCCACTTCGCCTGGGAGGAGAAACAAAATCAGAAAAGTGCATTTACTGTAGTAACCTACTGTTCGATAGTTCACTTATCGTTAAGCGATAGACTGAGCAAGCTCTCTCAAATTTAATCACGGTATACTTGTACACTCTGCAACTGTATAAACTCTTACATGAAAAGATACATAACGTAGACGGAAATAAACACAGTTCGTTGTCTTTTCTGGGCAGGATGTGTGTCAAAAGTCCCTGAATTGCCCTCGAAATTTTAATCAGAAAAACATGGAATTTAAAAATATTGCCGTCAGCTTTAAAAAGGTCGATGACCGTGCGCATTGGAAATACACAGTTTTGCGAATGTTTATTTTCAATGTTAATTCGAGATAGGCAGGATATTGAACTTGCATAAATTAATTCGGAAGAAACTCACCGTTAATTACGGCTGTCGTATTTGTTGCATTACCGCACCGACAGCGATACAAACCGACGTCAACTAAACATTCTTCGTCTGAAATGAAGCAGACGACACTTTGAAGTTGTCATTATAACTTGTATGCAATAAAATTTAGGGGCCCACAATTAGACTTGAGGGGATGGAGTGATTAGAAAGTTGATAAATTTGACATTTTGCCCTTCCCGTATTCTATAGTTATGTTTTCTAATGTTGAAAATTCCTCACTTATTTTAGTTGAATGTCCCGCAGATGTCTTTTTGAAGTTGCTAAAGCAGCGAGGATACAGAGTTTGTGAGTCATGATAACTGTGCAATTATTTTCCGTTTTTCACGACCCCCTCAATGGCTGACCTCTTAAATCACACGAATTCTACGAGATTCCCGCGATTTTTCCAATTTTTACAAATAGTTGCATACTCATTCATGTTCTTTATTTTCTTTTATTCCATGGTTATTTTATTAGAATCAAATTGAATTCAACGAGCAGTGTTACTGGAACAGTGTAAAAAGCACCGTTAGCCTATGACGGTCACCTCCCGGTTCGGTATTTGCCTGTTTCTCTTACACTTCACGTAATTATCACTTCACACAAGATGCGTCGTGTCTCAATTCTGTGCTCGCGCTTGCATTTACAACGCATGCGCACCGCACCATAGGGCCAAACGCCTCGCCTTCACCCGGCACACAAACTTACCAGTATTGCAGCCTTGTGGTCGATTGCAGAGACACAAGTAGGATCCCTTCGTGTTGATGCACATAAAACCATCACCACATGGATTATCAGTATCGCATTCGTTGAAGTCTAGAATGAAAACAGCAACAACAAAATAAGGATACACATCGATAAACGAATAGATTTAGAACCTTCCAGAAATTTTCCTGTGACAATGCGCAGTGTTACTGGAGCCAATGAGATTTAACGAGTCTCACGACCCTTCAAAGATGTAAACGCCTCCGAAATCAAGAATAAAAATGAGGGGTCACCGAGCAGAATTTGAAGTACCTCGGTGCTTAATTTTGACGTAAAGTCCGGAACTGCGGCATCTGCAAACGTAAAGAAGTACGTAATCGTAATCACGACAAGGCGGGGACTCTGTGTACTACGAATGCTAGTTCTGACTCGGGCGATTTCAAACAATGTGCTGCTTTTTACTGATGTTGGCCAAAGTAAACAGTGAAATAGCTCATTTGCGTTACAAAGAAACGGTTTTCTATACATTTTAACGAATATCACGGACTGCTCTGTTGACCAGGGTGATGACGTCACATCATTTGTACGGCAACGGGCCATACGCAATCATAGAATACTCAGGAATTCTCATAGGGCTAAACACAAGATGCCGATGCGATAACTGGAAAAAGTATTCCATTTTTTTAGGAAATATATTCTTGCATTACGTCACTATTAGTACACTGTTTTACTGTCGATACTCAAACAACATTCCTTCTAAGACTTCTTGCCATGGATGCCTTCCCAAATCAGAGACATTCCTAGCCTCAACAGAGACACTTCACGTCACTGGACTCTATGTACGGTCTCTCACCCAAGTGTTATGTTTCACTGTATCAGCCATGTACTGTCTATTATTAGTATAGTAATAAAGAAGTCATTTTTAGTATTATATATTATTGCCTGAATACATGGGTTTATGTGCGCGAGAGCAGGTGACGATTTGCCCGATGCCAGGAGGGCACATTGTCTCCTGCTGCGAGGGAACACAAACCTATGTATTCAGGCAATAATATTTTTATTACATGCCTCTTCGCAGTTAAAAAATATGACATCTAGTTACATGTAGGGCATTTTTCAAACAGTTTTACCATTATTAACCAGCAACAAACAGATTTAAACGAAAGTCAAAATAGCCGTGCGCGCATGGATATTTTACATGTAGTATTAAGAGTCTACTTTGACGTCGAAAAAGGGCTTCACTGGACCGGCTAACATGGAAACCGGTCAGTACATCGTTCACCGGTCCGCTAACTCCCCGGATGTTCCTATTCAAATCAATGCACTGATTTGCACTCACATCAAGGCATGTAATAATAGACGACTTCGTCTCCGAACTGCTTTCTCAGACCTGGTCATATTCAACACATTTTTAGATAAATTCGACCGACATTGAATAATTGAGATGAAATTTCAAATCTGAAAATTGCAACCATATAACGTAACGTACCTGTCACTACCAATTCTGATTCTACCGACTGTATAGCAGGATGCTGCACGGTCGCTGCAACCTTACATCGATAGGTGGCGCTATCATCTATCTGTGCGTCGACAATCTGAAGGGTGAATTGGTCATCGGCCGGATTACCAACCACGCTGTAACGAGCCGCATCGCATCTTGATCCATCGATGACGTAATGGTGCTGATCCTGACACCGTCCTTGTACCAGTAGACGTCGCCATCTCTGTGCGCTATGTCACATGACAGTTGAACGCTCTCGTGCTGAACCACCGTAGCGTTATCTGGGTGAACTTCAAACTTCTGAACTGTTTAGTGTGAAAAAATGACATTTAAATCAATGTTCCATTAGTTGAAGTGTACTTGCAACAATTGTGTTGTCTTTGTTCTACTGCTAGAAAACAATTCAAAAAGTGCTGGAGTTAACACTGGCTGTACGGCCTGTATATGTGCAATGCACAATGCTTTTGTTTACCATCATGAATGTACACTCTGAGGATTCATTTTACGACAATAGCGTTGCATACAGTCCACCATGCTTTATACGGTCAAGACCAATACACTGAATTCCAACTCATATCAGGTTGGACATTCATAAACATGAACGGCTTAATTTTAGACCCAAAAGTGATGACAATTATTCGTCAAAGGTACGGTATTTGTCCCCTTAGGAACACTTGTATTCGATTCACGGATAGTCTCGTAACGAGATTACGTGATTGTTATTCAGTCGCAGAACAGGTTTAAATGCATGATGGAGTCGATCATGTTGTTTCTGAATTGTCGGCAGAAAGTTATTGTCTCAAGGACAAGCCTTGCACACGATCATTCTGCTCTATAATCGCAAGGACGCATAAATAATTAACTTCCCCCTTCGAGGCCAGTGGCAATTCACCCGATAACAGTGATGCATTGTAAGGAGAATCAAAATATTATGTGCAAAATTGATGGGCGTCTGTCAGGCGAACTGATAGCATACAACTTCCGGTGAAACCAAGATGGCCGTCACTGAAATACTACAATAACGCTAATTCCGACATAGTGTATCTTGCTTAACAGCGTCAAAAGGTTGCGTCAACTTTGTAACTGGAACTCTACGGTGAACCTCAAAAGCCTACCGTAGGCCGGCACGTCAAATGAAAGATATCTTTGTCGCTGTGCGAATATGCATTCCATCTATTTATTTTTAAAGTTGTAGTCTAAGCCAATATCCCAGAATGCACTATGTATACATGTATTGAATACAGACCATGTCGTTTGAGTTTCAGTTATTGGTGGTCAAAGTGTTGTCATGCCGACATCAGTGACATGATAATGAAGCGTGTCATGATAAGTCGCGATCGGGGAATTCGTGAAGGAAGCTGACAAAAACTGAGAATTAACACAAAGCTAACATCGATATGGGACTGCCCGTACCTCTTATAATTTCCAACGCTATATAGTCAGTGTAGGAAAACAAGTGTTATTCGGATGATGTGGCGACATAATGACGTTAATGTTTACCTGGAACAACTGATACTGTTGCCGGATCTGACGTAATCTGTTGACTGTTGTCTGCGGCGTCCACTGTGCACACATACGTCCCATCGTCGTCGAGTTGGGTGGGAGACATCTTCAGATTAAACTCGCCCGCCGAGAAGTTGCCGACAACGCTATAACGGTCAGCGTTTATTAGCACAGCTCCGTCGTCGTTCAACGAAACGCCGTCTCTTTGCCAGTGCTGTGTGCCGTCTTGATAATTCACACTGCATTCTAGTGTCGTCACTTGTCCTTCGAAAGTTGTGGCATCGCTCGGACTCGTTAGAAATGATTGCGGTGGCTCTGTGTACAAATGAGAATGTAGTTATCAGATACAGTAATCGGTGATTTGCAAAATGATTGACATTATTTGGCAAACGAGATTTGATAAACGATATCTTTTTATTCCTTCTCCCAAACCGCTTTAGTTTTTAAGACAGGTATTAGGTCATAACATTATGGATATCAGTGGTGTTTGTTAATAAAACACTAACTGCAGCATACTGCGCTGCTCTTCCTCTTTAACATTTTGCGGTCCGAAGGTAAGGTAGCCCCAACAACGCCTTTTTGGACACTTCAGGCAGACAAACATCTGATTCAACTGTGCATGATCATCTGAAGGATCAGTTTAGATTCATTTTCGGAAGAGAACAAACGGTGTGGTCCTGATCAGAAATTCCCATATAACACCTAAAGTGCGACATATTAGTATATTATTTCACTAGAACAGTCCCTAGTGGAAATTGTATCAACAGAATACCGACACCACAAATTTTAAGCAAAGTTCATAAGGCTGAAGTAATTCAATTCTTTGTTTTTTGAATCCCTGCACGTGGTTTTTAGTTTTTTTATGGGGAAAAGCACAAAGTGTATTTTAATAGAAAAGGAATTCCCACGTGGCTTCTCTGCCTGCAGATCTTTGTGACAGATTCTGTAAAATGAATTGAAAACTCCTGCATGCTTGTAGAATTTTACATGATTGCAGAGTAAATCATGCAAAGCAAAAAGAAGTTTCTGTTTTGATTCTGAAATGGGCAATCGTATTATACGGAATAAACCAGTGAATCGAGTAAATATAAACTTTGTTTTTGAATTATAATGGCCTACCTGCTTACCTTGCAAAGTTTTGGGAGGACGTAAAACAATAATTAATATGTATGGCCCAACTGAACACTTTATCGTTATCGTTATACGAAATTCGTCTCGCCGTTTCATCAGCAAGACAACAAATAATGCCCGAAGCACCGCAGATGATAATAAATCATGAACGATGTACTAACGAGTATTGTTTCAATCTTTTTGTCAGTAGATAATTTTCATTATGGATGAAGAAGATTAATAAATCTAAGAGTGTGCTCCTTATACACCAGGAGCGTAGAAACACTTAATGTACAGTTTGTCCATCACTTCAATGGCACGTCATCTATACGTTATGTTCGTAGACATGTAGATTTTTGGCTGTTTTGGAAACGAAACAGCCAGAAACATCGACATCACATTTGCATAAAGATAACACAAAACTAAATCGCGAAGGAAACGGATCAAATATATGTATGTATACGTCATTGAACATGATCGATAATTTCATTTGTTTGCAGAATACTCGCCCGAGCCATCAAAAAACAACATTTTCAATTAAAAGGAGTTATCACTGATAAAGCTTAGGATCAGGTAATTGCAGGCGGACCATGAAGGAAATTACATAGACACACCCGATACAATGATCCACATGCGCTCGTGTACGTCAGAGGGCGTTTGTATTTATAGGTATTTCTGACGTTTAATCCCGTAAACTTAAAAACAAAATCTAATAAGCAGGAAGAAGCCTATCTAAAATGTTAAATTAAACCAAAGTGAAGACGTCACAAAACGCACAACATCACAAAACATTCTTCAGTTTGAGAAATCTATTCAATTTATCCAATGCATGATTCATGTCTACCACTACATCTTAACGGAACATGGTCACGTGGTGCAAATTTAGTTTATAAAGCTTTTTTTTTTCTGAATCAAAAATTAGTTGTTGTTTTTCTTTGTGCAGTGTCTTCTGTGTTAACTTTGTATGTATACCCATGCCAAGATTCGAATTTCTAAACAATTGTATTACGAATCAATAAACTGTTATTGGTTAGCATAGTGTGAACAATATTGATCGACTTAAAATCATATAAAGTCTAATCTATAGGCTGGTAATCGGCTTGCAAGCGGTCTGTTTGCATTTTTGTACAACTTGATTATGTCGTTTTAAAGTCCATTCGAAGGGCTGTGCGCCTCAAGCTGTTATCAGACTACTGCAAAGGAGACTTTTCATACTCGGCCTTGACATTGGCATTCAGTGATAATGTCGAGATACTAAAACATTTTGTCATCGCATTTTAATGCAAAGCAGTCTTCATCATCAAGGAGTGATGCAATTCTTGCTAACACATTATACTGACGCCCTGGGGTGAATCGAATTTACAAAGAGCTGACTCCCCGAAACGGGAAACAGTCTGTTGAACGATTATCAATCATCGTGTGATCTCATTTCCTATGTTTTGGAAAAATTTATTATCTTGGCATTTTAGTGAAAAGAAACCCATTTAACAGTAAATACTCAATTTACAACCAGAAAGCCTTTATTGTTCCTTCTGAAGTTTAAAAAAGCTACGTAATCCGACTTCATAAATTTTGAGATAATTATATCGTGCACATCGTTGGGAAGTTTGTATTATTTGTAGTTTGTACATCATATATACCTGTTGGCACAAAACCGAATCTTGTCTAGTACATTAATCATACCAGGTTCACTAGTACAATTGACAACACTCCGTCTAGCAGGTAACCATCTCGTTGTCAGGCTGTTTGAAAAAAAAAACTGTATTAACGGAGAGGGGAACAACGCCGAGTCAGCACACCTCGTATTCTGCTTATTTCTTCAAGCGTCAGAGTGAATGAAAAAATCAACATCGCAAGGGATAAAACCGCAAGCAAACTTTAAGGCATTGGAACATACTTTACTCTGCTAATTCACAACAAAGCTGCATGAGATTGCGAAAATTACATGTTCGTAAACTGTTGAATGTTTGAGTGACACAAAAATCCATCGGAAAGTAATGGACTTTGCTGTGACCTTGCAGTAATTTGAAGGTTCTCATGTTTAAAAAAAATCACATTAACTCGGAACATAGGTGCGGAAGTGCCGTTTAATAATCGATTTAAGTTTGAAAACCTGTTTCCCTTACATGAAAACCCATATTCTTGGGGGTTTTGATCTCATGCGACGATATGTACACAGTGCAAGGTACACAGGCATGTACATACTAAGGTTCTGCATATTATACATTTTGTACGCCGGTTACATGAAAATTAATGGTACCAAACGCATGGTTTTTAAGAGTTTCTGTGACCCATTTTCTCACCCTTGAGCCAACGGTGGTGGTTGAACTTGACCGTTCCATCAGTCGCATGATGCGGCGTTTTAGTGCCGTATTATGAATTGCCGATTACTCACGACTGCTAATATAACACTCGGAAATACTGATTGTTTGTATCGTTCCTCACTTTCTATTACATCATAAATTTTGGATACGAGGAACAATTACAACATCAAAAACAATCAGCGTTTTTAAGTACATCATAAATAGTTCTACAGTCATGAATACTGCGATTTTTCCTCATTTGGCATCAGTGGCAGTGTACGTAGCCCTCTATGTTAATCATCTTCGAGGACATCTTCACAGAGGGGTTGAGTACTCGCTAGATATGGAGTTGTAGAGCAATATTGCAATAAAGATGAGCAAAATTAACCTACCTATCTGACATTCGAGTGTTTGCGTGAAACTGTAGTAATAGATACAATATGTACTTCATTTGTTCCCATCTTTATTGTATATATATATATATATATATATATATATATATATATATATATATATATATATATATATATATATATATATATATATATATATATATATATGAATTCGACTTCATTGGTTTGTCTTACCGATGATGATTACTGAAGCTATGTTCGATGACAAAGGACCATCAGTCAAGGAGCAATAATAGCTCCCAGCATCCTCCAGTGTGGCACCGTTTATCTGTAGAAAGTAATCTTGATCGGCCACTAAGCTGATGACAGACTGTCGAGGATTGCTACCGCTTTGCATGATGTAGTCAAAGCTTATCATAGCAGAGTTCGAAAACCAGATACAGGTTCCCGTCTTTTCGGCGACGGAACACCTCAACGTCACGACGTCGCCAATGGTATAAGTACCACCACTTGGCTCTTCAAGGAAGTGCATTACACTGTCTGTGAAGAAGGAAAATAAATTGTTTTCAAACATCAAAATACCTAGCAAACAAAACGCTTTTTGGACAGAACCGGAATCTATTGATTATAATCCGTTAACAAAATTAAAGCCTCGATTATCAGTCCGTTGTTCACGGTATACAGATTCATGCATAGCGATTTCATTTTTTTATACAGAGCAGCGGAGAAAATTGCGCCAACAAACTCTGTGATAACAGCAACCTATGAGATGTAGAGAGACAGAAATTTGTAACGTTCCATAAATTACTGTTGAACCGTGAATGAAAGAGACGGAGAGACAAGATTGTAAAGTAGTTTTCCCCGTAAAGTACAAACACTTATAAAATATTTTTTCTAAATTTCCCAAAGGCAACTTTAAGCCACTCGCTTTCGATATCAAGAATACGAATCAGGGGCCAGCCTTGATGTATCTGGTACCAGTAAAAACAAATTACAAAATATTAACCGTCACTTGAAATTGAAATCTCAAATGGCTGCCATCCATGTTTTAACTCCGTAGAGAAATCATTTGTTTTTAAATTTTCGTACAAATAAGCACAGTGAAAACTTTATTCACTCCAAGCGCTTCAAAATGAGCGTAAAGAATTAGTAAACTAAAAGAGTATTGTAAAAGTTTGAGAGTCCGAATGTCTGTCCCCGAGTTGCGTTCTGTATTAGAAATCAACCATAGTATTCAGCTTTATCTTATTTGGTGTTACCATCGTGTCTCCGTTTCCGTATCTGATTTTCAATGAAGGTTTGATTTCTGTGAGATAGTTTAAATCTATCCCACATCTTATAAATAGCCGTCAGATAACCTGTGCAAACTCGCCGAACTTTGTCCGTGGACTCTGTACCGGCTCGCCAAATAGTATGTTTGATGTGCAGCCTTATTGTGACAAGCGAATTCTTGTCAGATGAACATTCTGTTATCAACCATGACATTGGACGTGACACATGCAC
This sequence comes from Ptychodera flava, assembly GCF_041260155.1. Lineage (NCBI taxonomy): Eukaryota > Metazoa > Hemichordata > Enteropneusta > Ptychoderidae > Ptychodera > Ptychodera flava. Next base: position 14,958,479 of record NC_091930.1, on the reverse strand, counting down.
ATCCTCCGAGGACAACTTGAAGTTGAACACTGATCATTTTGATGATGACTTTGGGAGTAGACCCAGGAAGCATCTTACAGACTGGATATTATTGCTCGAAAATACTTTGAAATTTACTAAGTTAAAGAATACAGCTCACGGAGATTTAACGATAAAAGTTTCAGATTATTTTATATCTGACGACACAACAGCCTAAATGGAGCAACGACGACGACATCGTATATCTGAGCATTCGGCATAAGGTGAGAGAACTTGTCGCTTCAGTGACGCCATCCAAACATCTATAGGAGGATATTTTTTACGTCCGTAATAACTGTCCCCTTAAGAGATTATGCAAAACGTAACTTACAAAACTGACAGAAAAAATAGTCCGAATTATTTCGTCGTTCCTGGACAATCATTTTAAATAAAAAGTTAACCCACCTACTATTCCTGGCATGAAAAGAAATATGGCGACGAGAAGACCGGAATCAATCTCATGTGTGACATTTAAAGTCTAATTTGAAAAAATTCCAGCCTGTGCGAGATACAAATCACACCACAGGTACTACTGACGAGATCAACACCACTGCACACTCAACACAACAGTGCAGTCGGCCAGATCTGCCCTCACAGCGAAAGAGTCAGTTTGTTTCGACTTTACAAGTAGCAAACAGTTAATTAGGGTCCAAACGAATCCAATGCATCATTATAACCATAGACTCTCGAGGGTCTATGTTATAGCAAAGATTGCTTCATCCAATCAAGCGCGCCTTTCTTTTTCTAGAAAATGAAACTGCCTTAATAATTCGCTGGCAAAGACCGGCCTATCGACGGAGAAATGATGATTGATTTCACAAACATGCAAATGTTTGTGATTGGCAGAATTACCGGGTGCTAATTTATTGATGCCCTTGGCAAGAACATTCATTCTCTTGAAAAAAAAATCGGGTGAATAAGCCATTTCAGAGAAAACGTGCAGGGGTCGAGTCCCTTTTGCGCGATTTATAGTTATTGCAATTTCTACAGGAAAAAAAGTGCGAGTAATTATTTGATCCACTTATAAAAGTCGGTTCTCGCGTTTCGCCGCGCAGACCACAACACTTTTTTTTATTTCAAAGAGACGATTCTCTCGGCCGTGTCTCCGATAATTGCCCGACTTCTCAGCAGAATAGCCAGTTTGATTGGACGTGTACAATCACCTGAAACAGTTTCTATGCAAGAAATTAATTGCTGAAGACCGCAGTATATAACACTGACCAAAAAGACTAATTTTCTGTTCAATTCGGTGGGCTCTGACTTGATGCTACGGTGGCAATTGCTCGATCGCATTACACGAGCTGTGGTATTTAATTCCTAACAGACATGCGTAGTTACTTCGAAATTCATGACGGCAAAGCGATATTAAAAACCCACCCGGAATGTTTTCTGAAAACGAGTATCAAACAGCTTAGGAGAGACGTGACGGAAGTGACATTACGCCAAGAATTTGACTTTTCTAAGTTCCATGCTGTGACCAGTAAACTACACAAGAGCTTGACACTCAAACTCGATCGATGAGATCTCTCAACGGCCGTCCATGAAACAACTCACAGTCTGTATATGCCGAATATGTTTTCTCTGGTTATTAAAGATATACATTCAATTTCAAATAACAATTCCAAATCAAATGAATTGTGTCCTTTCATCCATAGCAACGTCGTTGACAAAAATGACATTCATTTTCGTCATCATAAAAAGTAATCTCGGAGCGTTTCTGAGTGATTAGCAGTAATTCAATTACTCCAGTTCTCTTCATATACATGCACAGCTCACTCAATAAGACCATCACCTGCCGCGAAATAGCGCTACTAAATTTAATCTTCTGAACAAACTAACTAAGATACTCGCCTGTGAACAGTCAATATTTAGATTCAATGGAACATGACAAAGAACGTTTTTTTTTTACTTCCCTGACAGGGAACTAAACACCAGCAAAAGAACGAAAATATCACGGGGAGTCACTGTGTAATAATAATATATATTCCGCACTTTCACTGAAATGTCAATTTGTGAGTAAAGTGCATATTATTCAGACATTTTGTAAGATAAATCATACTTTTGACAAAGTGTATTTTCAAAACAGGCGTTTCTCAGGCGTCAATTGCTACACTCTTGAATAATATACTGGCTAATGTTGTAGATATAGACCGGAGAGGCTGAGGAATTCATTCGACACAATTTTCCTATAAGAAATGTCCAACTCCCCTAAACCTTACCTGCACCTGCTGTTCACTACGCTTGTTATTACTGCTACAATTTTGTATCATCATATTTTCTTTGGATCTAAGTCTGGAAGTATAGCAGTATTTTTCTAAGAAGGCGGATCAATCGTTGCTGTAATAGTTTTACATTTGTTTAAGTCTCAACGATCATTTTTGTTGTCTTTTTGTTTGTTTGTTTGTTTGGGTTTTTTTATATGCCTTCTTTCGCGAAGTAGGCTTATTAAGTTGAGAAAGTCTGGCCGGACATACGATACGAGTAAGCTACTTACAATCACACTGCCACTGCGCTATCACATTACTAGTATTCTCTACACGACCATCGTCAACAAAGCATTCACCGCACTCTGTAAGGGTAGAATGCGCCTCGGGGACAGATATTGCGAGTCTCACACTTGTATAATACTATTTTAGATATAACTTGGAGGCGGGATTCATTTTGAAGTTTGTAAATAGAGTAAATACTTCACCTTTAATTTTTGTGAAAATCGAATATGTATTGTCTTCCTGATCATTCATTTCGGACATCAAAAACCAAAAGAATTCGATCAAGTGTAGATTGTTTTAGGAAGTTAATTTGATCACGTACAGACATATTTTGATTAATTTGGTAATGCAGACACAGCAATGAAATTGTTGGCAATCTTAAATTTTTTTTACTTTGACTTTCTTGGCTTGCTTCTCAATGTGGAATACGATATATTTTTACTCTTTAAGTATTTTTTCAGTGTCATAAATTTAGGCCAGTTTACTTTTTTGTGAAACTGTTGATGTTATAACTTAAATCTTCTACCTTCTTACAATGTAAGATCGCATATAACAACTCAGTCTGTTTTCATTTCGGAAATATTTTAGGGGAAGGGAAATGAACCGATATATCGCCGCCAAAAATCTGCTCTGCGCCCTCTGGAGGCTGAATGTAGCTGACAGCATGGGGCGCTACGACCGTGTGTTAACAGTTGGTCAACTCCGAAACTGCTCGTTCGATTTGATTGTGTGAACGAAGGCATGAAGACTCGAATGACACATTTACTTTCGGGTGGTCTTTAGTTGCTTAGTTTTTGTCCAGATGTTTCCGTCATAATCTTGACCACGATATCATCTATTAATTCATGTTATCGGCATCAAAAGATTAGAAACTAAACTTTTGAAACTCTCAACTTATAATGACAACCATGCTTGAAGTAACAACGTCTGCTGTTTGATAACACTCATTATTTTTGTTTGGAAGGTAAAAAGTTTTGTTAATTTTTTTCTCAATCAATTATATTAACCTTGAAACAATGAGCAGTTCATGCGATAGGTGATATCACTGTTTACAAGTCAGTCGTCGTTAATTCAGAATACGCCTGGGGGACAGATATTTGGACACGTATTACTAAACGTTTACTACACTCTTTTCGCCTACCACTTTTTTCGGCTCATATTAAGCACCTTGGGTCGGTAATTAAAGTTTCAATTTCAAAAACTTATATTTGTGAAAATGTAGAATTTATTTTCCCCATAGAGCTATACACAGTGACATCAGACATTTTGGATTTCAAGCCCAGGTAAATATTTTATCATCTATATCTCTAGTACCAAATTCTGCACGATGACCCTTGATTTGCATACTTGATTTTGAAAAAGGTTGGTTTAAGTGTCCTCGAGTGCAAGCCTTTTAATTTCAAGGTTAGGACTTCTTGAATGGCAACATTAAACACTGCCCTCTTGCGGACTCTCTCTGCACGTTGAAACACAACTCATTTTCACAGCATGGTTTCGAGATTAGCGCAACTGTATTCGTAAAAAACAGGAAATGTGTTATGGAAAAGAAGTCAAAGATTAATACCAATGGTCCTTATAAGGAATGTTCAAAAGTGTACAGTGTTGATGTCAGGCAGGCGGTGCAAGCGAGGAATCAGCTCCGATATTTCTTTAATGTAGCACACAACATGTAGCCTAATCGCAATACGTATCCAAGATAACTAAATCATGGGCGAAATCTCAGTGACAACAAATTGCCACAAATAAAAGTTTGTTCGGTAAATAATAATGTTTCACTGCATGCAAGTCTATAGTCACAGTTGTTGGTTTTCAGTTCGGGAACTTACTGAAAATACAGTGTAAGCAAATACCTCCAAGCGACAATTATATACGAGCTTTTTTTTCCAGAACGAGTCAAAGTACACTAATCCTGGCTCATGCCCAGCGAATAAATACGTTAAAAACGCTAAATATGCACAAAACACCGACTTATATCACAGGCGACCCAATAAGTATTACTGAGTTTTTCACACTGTTTTCTCTATCATTTTCTCTTCTTTCTTCATGCTCTGAATGATCGGAATAAATAAAATAAATGATTTATATAACCTAACCTAGCCTCTGTGACTCTTTATTTATTTTACACTCCATTACAAGGACGTATATCTCTCATACACACATGCTGTAATTAATTAGTCAACACAACTAATAATGATAATCCGTGGACTTATCAGAGGTTGGTCAACATCGGAAAGATAGTGATGTTAATGAAAAAGGAGTCCACGGATTAGCATAATTAGTTGTGTTGACTAATTAATTACAGCATGTGTGTATGAGAGATATACGTCCTTGTAATGGAGTGTAAAATAAATAAAGAGTCACAGAGGCTAGGTAAGTTTATATAAACCATTTATTTTATTTATTCCGATCATTCAGAGCATGAAGAAAGAAGATAAAATGATAGGAAAAACAGTGTGAAAAACTCAGTAATACTTATTGGGTCGCCTGTGCTTATATAAGTTTCAGAGAATGAATAATTCGTATCACATGTATAAAGAAATGAGCAAAATTAATTTTGCTATAGCTATCAAACAGAAAGTAAGCTGTACTTGCCGCCATAGAGTCGCTAGGTAACATCCTCGGTCGAGGTCATGCAGAGGTTAAAGTCTCAGTTTGAAGAAAAATGTATGTATATAGCAAAAATCCCAATTTACTACATATATATAATGTGCAAGTTAAGTTCATAGACTGGTTTAAGAGTTAAAGTCTCCTCTGTGATTTGTGACTATATCTTGTGATGTACTTTCTCCTATGCCGACGAGGCTACATTACATCTTATAGTCTGCAGTGAGTTTCTCTTCAAAAAAGCAGTGCTCTACAAAACATAATATCTCGAAAGATGAATGCAAGTGAATGCTGAAAAACAATGAAACTTGCATGTTATGGTTTCGTGTTGCAATAGAAGGACATTCTGATTGACACATAAAGCTCTTTGTCCCGAAGTTGTTTGCAAAGAGCGGTTCTAAAATTTAAACGGGAAAAACCCTTGTAGTCACCATTATATTGTAAACATGCGAAAGTCAAGGTCACCAATTGAATCGAATTCAGCTTCAAACCCCTTCTCCTACACATTAACGAATTTCACTTTCTAAACTCACGCGAAATCTGAAACAGTCTCTGACGAAGCGGCACTGAGCTGCAAAATTTTGACGAAGGAAATGTTCAACCACGTCGAAAGGAAGAGGCTGCGCGATGCCTTCAAGTTAAAGATGAGGTTATAGCCAATGGTTCAACATATACCAGATATGTCATCATGTCTGACTTCATTTACTAAATCACCGATAGTCAATGATCCTTGAATTTATTGTGAACTGTCTTGAAAGTGAGTAAGTCCAACGCCATAGACATTTCTTTGTTTTTCATCTTTGAAGTTTGTAGCCATTTCACTAGATTACTCACTGCACTGTTGGCATAAAGTATTAAACGACGTTCCCGCATTTTTGCACGCATCCCGCGTTTAAATGTCCATATTGAAATGTTTTTTTTCCGTCTCAGACTTTGAAATACGTTGGAATGCACAATATTAAGGAAATCAAGGTAAAATAAATGACGGTTTGACATATATTAAGCAATGATACGGCATCGAGCGTGATAAAAGATCAACTTAAGTGATCAGTTTTACAATGGTCCAAAACGGTATACCTCTATCTGGGTCATCAGCATATATTTGCCATGAGAATGAAGGAAATTGCATTCAGCAATTACCCACTTAGTAGGACATACATAAATCTAATATTCCTTGAAAGTGGCCGAAAGATCCACTTGTATGCCCGCTCTAGATCGACGTGGAAAGAAAATTGATCATTTGATCATTTGACGAGCTTTTTTCTCCTATATTGTGATTGATGAAGTGATAATCTCTCTCTCTCTCTCTCTCTCTCTCTCTCTCTCTCTCTCTCTCTCTCTCTCTCTCTCTCTCTCTCTCTCTCTCTCTCTCTGCTAACAGTTGACAAATAGCTTTGTCATCGCGTAACAAGGCCCTTTCTGAGACTGTTTGACTTTCATGTTAGCATTTAATTTCACGATCTCCGCAATATGTCCAAATAATGAAGAAAATGGCAAACATTTATTGAAAAAGTTCAATCAATTATTCATTTATCGTAATAAATGATTGAATTTTGGGGAATGGTCGTGTATTATTTTCATGTAATTTTAATTTCCACTTCATCAAGATAAAATTGCAAATACTACAGTGACAAGGATTGCCATTGAATACTGAAAACTGGCGCAACGGTTTTCTGAGAAATGTTTTGATGCATTATATTGCTTTCTCGATGAAAACAGCTCCCGTTCAGAATTCAGGCCGCGTGCTGCTTTTAAAGATAATGAACCGCCACGTGCATCACAAGTACGCAGTTTGATCATTTCCCCGTGAGAACTCTGGACGTTTTTATTGAAAGTGTTGAGCGCGCGTCCTCGGAGACCGATTTCTTTAACATGTCAAATTACTCCCGGCGACCAAGCCATTCACGAATGCCACGGGAAATTCGCCAGAGTGCCACGATGCTGTGTACCTGCAAAAAAACTAACAGCCGCCACCCACTTGTAACATCCTTGGAACATGTCGATGCCGAGTATGTGGTTAAAAGATGAACAGACAATCACAGTAAAGAGAGATACGGGCGAACCCAATAGAGACCGTTGCATTGATCTTATCGCTTCCGTGACAATAAACACCTTACTAATATGTCCTTAAAATAGAATATTGCTGACTGTACCCACAATGCTTTGCTTCGTGGCTTGCAAAACCTATTAAGTCAATCTACGGATACCGCACGAAAGTAACCTTGTTTTTGTTGTGGGGACGATCTAGTATTTTGTTGTGTTGTTTACCTTGTCATCAAAATGAAACGCCCTCTGTTGGTGTATTTGAACATATGTCGACGTAAGCGCACAGTGGACAAAAGAAGTAAATGAAACAGTGATATCAACATGCTTTTGTTTATCATTCAACTCTGATATTGACAGAATTGCTTGCTACGTTTAAATTTCCTTTTGCTGTCTTCTGTCGCTTTACTCCGTTTAATATTTCACATTGTAAATACCTCACCGAACAGGATACGCGGCGCTCGACTCAGAGAAAACGGTCAGGAAATTGAAGTGGTAAAGAGAGCTTCTTTTTTTCAGAAAATCCCTAGATTTCTTAATGCATCAATTTGAGTATGACGTTTAAGAATTGACCTATTTTATTCACAAATTGATTGGATGTTAGTATGAGGTCTCACCACAACTCACGTCGATCAGGCATTCGAGGTGTCCGTCTTGCCTTTTAGTATCGTAGAGGGCGACATGTACTTGTACAGCATTGGCTCCGTGCATACACCTGTCGCCTTCACTACGCACTATAGTTCATACTGGTTGCTCAAGTAGTTACTAAGTGTAAAGGATAGCTCGTGATGGCATTCTGTGGCTTACAGAATTGCGCAGATGATGATGATGGTGGTGATGGTGGATGTAACGTCGGCGACGAGGACGACGGTGATAATACATGTATAAGTAACGGAAGTATTTAGCACACCAGATATGAGCATAGCCTTATTACATGTACACGCCACCACTTAAAATCAAATTCAACCTTGAACTGCTAGTCAGTCAGTGTATGAGTAAGGCAGTCAGTCAGTCAGTCACACAGTCAGTCCGTCATTTCTCTGTAGTCAGGTAATGAGCGAAACTCTTGTAGACTTCATACTATCATTTCTCTTCTGAAGTTCGTCATGCCCTTTTATGACAGCGTATCTTACGCTATTGGACTCGTCCCCTGGACGTTTTCCTCCTAGCACCTATTACAGAAAATCTGTCATTTTCAGGATCCTTGACGCGCTTTGTAATGAACATGGCAGACAGCCATGGATTTATTGCTATGCAAAGAATGTGACAGATTATCGTAAATTGTCATTGATTTATTTAATGCCACAAATCAAGCCAGCTTAAGCAAAGCTGAACATACCCATTGTGCGGGTTTTTTCACTTGATGGACTTCGTTGCTGTGTACTCAGAAAACGTTAATCATGACAAAACATCATGATTTCAACAATCAATTCTTTTCATAGATTGTCGCATTGGTAGAGACATGTCGCCATGTGACATATAAACGTAATGAATTGGGGTTTACTATTAATATTGTTATAATTTTCTAAAAAGATGGCTTTCAACCCTCGTTAAAAAACACCAGTTCCAGCATTGTGAATTTCAGACTGCAGTGAGTTCCACGGAGAAATACACAACCCCCCCCCCACACACACACACACACACAATATTGAATTTGCCACGGAGCGGTATCAAACGTAGCTTATCAGGTTTCCTATTAACAGATATATTTCTGCCCTGGTTAAGAGTCCCCGATCTCCTCGCTACAGCCCCTCTATGAATATTAACAGTTGTGGTGGATGCACTTTATCGCATACACTTTCCTGTCACCCGTCGCTCTCTGATTACGAAAGGAGCTCGGCTGCATGAAGTGTCGCTTCCAGTATTAGCGTTCGCACATGCGCATCAAGAGACCTGTCCGCATCCGTACACAATTTGTGTACAGTCACTTGTTGAGACTGGCTGCCAGCCCGACTTCACTTGGCACGCTTTCATCGAGCGAGAAAGCACGCCGACCATGATGCGTCTGTGGCAGTTCCAGGTAAACCGTTACTTTATTACTGACTGGTAGAATTGCTTTCTCTCGCACTTTTTTTAACCCCACTTTCACTCTGATTATCGTTCAACAACAAAAAGGAGCCCCGCTTGCAATGCTACGCCTTGTCTTTATTTGTTCATACGGTGCATTGCTGTGGTCGGCCGATCGGCTCTCTCTCTCTGTTGACAGTCTGGATCGATGACGTGTATTTTGCATGATTAAGAACGTTCCCTCGACTGTGGACACTAGTTATCGCCCTTTTATTACTAATAACCAAGTATACAATTTGCACAACATTGAGTCACTTGCCTAGAGCTGTGTGTTCAACGGTACTGGCTTAATGAGTCTTAAAATGTCACTTTGGAGTGTTTCTACTATCCACAGTTGTTTTATTATGATTGCATACACGACTAAGAGGGATTTCATTCAATCTTGGTAAAGGTAGACGCTTTCTTATTTTATCTTTGGCATTTACAAGCTTTTCAATCAAGAATGTCATCTTCTATATATGATTTAACCACTCAAGAGATTTTCATTATATGACGTCAGAGAGGAGAGTCGCAACGTGCTTTCTGTGCGACAGTGTTAGTCTCTCTTTTGTTCTAATTCATATAAATGAATCGAAAGACAGTGCTTTTTGTTGAGTGTCTTTAAGGCCAGCTAAGTCTTATTTTGCTCGTCAGACTTTCAACATTATCGAACTCGCTCAAAGGTAACATAGTAGGAACGCCGTATATATGATGAAAACCTTTCACTTGACATGGAAATTTCTATAAGCCATAAGTTTTGAGTTGCGCGTGACTCGGCCACCACAAAACATTAAATTTAAGTACATATGTTGGTATTAAAAAGTCCGTATGGAAACACCGTCGTTATTTTACTGCATGAAACATTGAAATGCCAACTTATTTCAAATCTGCGCGTGTTTTGGATGCCATTTTGCTTGGATAAACTCAAACTTACCATAACGTTTGGAATATACTTAGCATGGAAAATCTCAGAAGCGCGAGCGAAACTGTCGACTTCCGCCGTTGTATTAGAATCGGATGCAAGGGACCGAAAAGGACACCATGCGCATTTATAAAATGCAATCTTTTTGCAAGTTCAGCGTCTCTAGACAGCAGTAAGCAGTGACGAGATATACGTACGATGCAAATAACCCTTTCCGTCTTCCAATATTGGAGAGCAGAAATATTGCAGCGTGGCTTTGTAACTATTCTCTGAAAGGTTTTTTTTTACAGGAACGTCTTCTAGGGACGTTTTGCCATCGGATTAATATTCCAAGTCAGTTTTGTGTCGATTCTGAACAATGGCACTTATTGAGAAGTTTCCAGCGCCCTGAACTCGATCGCCTTTCAGAGATAAAGCGTAATTCGGATGCAAGAATTTCATTCCCGTGCGGGCTTTGCAAGCCGCTAAGCTAAGCCGCATTTTTTGTATGGCCTCGTTATTCATTTCGTGACGACTGCCGACATATGGCGTTTTAGCCTAGCTTTATCAGTATTCCGTGCGGACGTCGAATATTCAATGGTTCTGTTTTGAAAGCTTTCACTCTTGGGTTGCATAAAAAAGTGCAATTATGTAATGCGGGGCCGTTTCAATGAGCCGACGACCTCTTTCCGAAGCACGATAACGAAGGTACACACTTTCGGGTTGTGTTTTAATGTTTTCCGGTGATATACGAGGGCAGCAAACTACTGCCGACAAGTTATATTAACATTTTCAAGTATCGCAAGTCCGCAATAAAACTTCGGTTTTTAAACCTTAAACACCAAAAGTGAACTCAATTACAGCATCTAAATGACGCCACTCGTGAGTCACGATTTGATAAAATTATGTCGTCCCGTCTCTATGAGTAGACGAACCTTATACTAGTCGAGCAAATAACGCATTCGAATGCGGTTTATCAAAGACCGCAGACTGACGCTAGCTTTGTACGAATAAAATATACAAATTGGTGATGTTGGTTATTTTTCGCATTTAATATTACTCGAATTATGCCTGTTAATGTAATGCCAGTCAATCTACGTCGAGATCAGTAAAATGCTGACAAAAATAAATTTTGTTCCCAAAGTATCATCAAACGCCGAGTGACATCACATTCTTCGCATAGACGCCTGCAAATGAGGGTATTGACTCTTACGTATAGTTATTTTGGATTCGCGGTACTTTTTTTGTAATATTTTGTTTTATTTCTAGCTTTAAAACGCGGCATGAAAATTAATAGTTTGAAGCCATCGCTTGAAATTTTACGGACAGTCCGACTGACTCGTCATCATGAGTGCTTTGCAAATGCCGTAAAAACTCACATCACTTCAATGTACCCACTTTCCCTCGATTCCATTTTATTGCCAATAATAAAAAAACCTCAAAACCTTTCAATCGAGATGTTTAATAATGTATTTTTTTTCCATTTACGTATAAAAATAACCATTGACTTTTCTCAACCTTCAAATTCACATTTCTGCCTCAGGGCTGTTAAATACAGCAACTTTACGCATTACATCCACACCGCTATGTGTGTGTGATTCTCAAAAATCTGTCGTTGACTTTGAACGACGATGCAAGCCCTGCTAATCAAAATCAAAGTGTCTCTCTCCTTCCCTCTGTCACTCTCTTATATGAAAAGAATGAGAGAGAGAGAGAGAGAGAGAGAGAGAGAGAGAGAGAGAGAGAGAGAGAGAGAGAGAGAGAGAGATTTGCTCTCACTAATTGATATCATGGCTTATCAAACACAGAATACTGTCAGTTCGCTATAAATCCATTCATTGCGGTAAATCCACACACGACGGAAGCGCCTCGATTTTGTCAACAGGTCACGTTCACGAGAGAAGCTGACTTCTAAATCAAGAGCAATTATTTGCTGTGGGGGGAAATTGGTCAGGTGTAGTGGTGGTGTAAATCATACAGCGCTCTCGTGCTTCGTGGCTTCTTGAATTAGGTCACGTGAGGTAATTTAACCGAACACTCCACTGACAAAGACACACGAGATGTATTCTGTGGCAAATATACAAAGGCAGGCAGATGTAGCTACAGGAAAATTCAAATTCTGTGCGAATTATTCAAATGAGCTTCAGCTTCTTGCCAAAAAATGTTTTTCAACTAAAAACAAAACGATCAATAAGAGATATACAAGTCGAAATACAAAGATAGAAACTATATTGTGTACAATAATTTCTGTACTCTAACTCGAGAAGATCTGTCGTACGACTATTTGCTGTTCTTGAAATGTTGCTACAATTGTTCTTCTCACAAGCAAAGAGTGTTTTTGTTCATGTGGAGGATTCATGAAGGTAGATGCGCGATTTACGTGCAACAATTAACGTCTACGGCGTATTTTGGGAATTTACATGTAGGGTTAAGGCCACAATTCGTATATATGCTGATCCGATGTGTGTGAATGTACGAGCATTCCTTTCCGTGGCGTTGTCTATATCTCTATGCCTGTTTTGAAATCCCGGTTGACAATATGACGTGAGAACGACTGCTCTGTCTTGATGTCATGGAAGTCACGCAAGCTTGTCTGACTCGTTCGTTATTCTTTTTTCTATATGATACCTGAATTTTGAAGCGTTTGATGAACAAGGTCACAAATCTAGGTATTTTTCATTAACCTTGCCGATGATATATCTTTTAAAAGTCGCACGTAACCAGTAAAGTTGAAAAAAAAGTTGTTTTCAGTATGCCCTATACGAACGTATAGTTCGTCGCTGGATTGCGTGCGAACTGGGTACACGTCAAGCGCGTAAACGCGTCGGCTGGGCGCGCAGGACGAGAATCCAACCAGCACAGTAAAGAAATCGCAGTCCCGAAGAATCAATAACCATATTTTTTTACTGGTTTTACTTACAATGTTTGGACTGTCACCGTTTGATAAAAAGAAGAATGATATTGCGTCAGATCCCTCGATGTTTACATAAGTCGACCGTGAGGTTGAACAGCGCCTTAAAAAAAATCAAAGCTATTGGACTCCGCGTCAGTGTTATCAGACTACACGTCATCCGATACCGAAATTTACTGCTCGGTGAAAGTCGGTAGGTAAATAACACGATTGGAACTAATTTGGGATAATTGGATTTTCATATTTTGCAAATTTCTCAAAAGTGTTAGTTGCCGTATAGCTGAATGTTGCAATATTACAAATTACTCATAAAAACAAGTTGTGTATTGTAAAAAGAAAAGCAGATGAGATAACATTTGTAGATTAAATCGACATTACTTCACCATCCAATTATCACAAATTAGTTCCAATCGTGCTTAATGGACAATCCATTGAATATAGCAAAAAGAGTGAGACAGTCTCGTGACAAGTGACATATCAACCGATAGACTGCGGTGAGATTTGGCACTCAATTGCCTTTTTAATTGTAATATAGACAATTTCGCTACTTTCCTGATCTGCGGTCATAACCACGTGTCTAGCTGTGAACAAATTTACAGAAGTTTTTTTGACAATATTAATGTCTCACGAAAGAAGAGATTTTGGATCAGTCAGAATGACAGCAGCGATTAGCAGTTCGTACAATGAGAGCTACTGACAATTACTAAAGTATTTAAAAAAATATGATCCTGAAAGTTAACACACTGAGTTAACAAAGTAATAAGTAAAATATTAAAGTATAAGTACACGCAATGAATCTTCAAATATTGGCAATAATTAAATTCATTCAGATAGATAGATAGATAGATAGATAGATAGATAGATAGATAGATAGATAGATAGATAGATAGATAGATAGATAGATAGATAGATAGATAGATAGATAGATAGACAGACAGACAGATAGATAGATAGATAGATAGATAGATAGATAGATAAATAGATAGATAGATAGATAGATAGATAGATAGATAGATAGATAGATAGATAGATAGATATTAGATAGATAGATAGATAGATAGATACATAGATACATAGATACATAGATACATACATACATACATACATAGATACATACATACATACGTACGTACGTACGTACGTACGTACGTACATACATACATACATACATACATACATACATACATACATACATACATACATACATACATACATACATACATACATACATACATACATACATACATACATACATACATACATACATACATACATACATACATACATACATACATACATACATACATACATACATACATACATACATACATACATACATACATACATACATACATCAGCTATAGGCTGGGTAGAAATACTCGTAATGTTTCCTTTGACACGTCATAAATGTTTTAGATCAAAAACGTGCACTAGTGAGATTGGTTACCACGGAAACCAATATCAAACAAATAATGACAATATCATCCGAGGTTGTCGAGATCACCAGTGTATAAAATATTCATAAAAAAACCTACAAAATAGTGATTAGGTTGTAGAGGCCAGAACATGCCTGTCACATATAAGCTCCTTCTAATAAGCTCGAGAATCTAACATTGCGAATGCAAGTCACAGTCCTGCCTGTTTTGCCATTACAGAATGAGCTGGTGAAGCAGGTGCGAATGGCAAAATGTCATAGCAAAAATATAGACTATCATCTTTTAAAGATCTTTGACAAGCTAAAAACGACACTTCATATAGTCTGCAGTCGACCGAGTTTGTGTAATAGGCATCTAATAGGGTGATATTACCGCGGTGCAATCATGTTTATGCCCATTGAGGATCCACTTAGTATCCATTTCCAAAATGAAAAGATGTTCTCAGAAAGAAATCTTTACGCCTTGTTGCCCCGGTGATAGCCCGATGGTTATTGAGCGCGCGGAACAGATTTCGTAAAATGACGAATGAAGTGTGTCGATGCGAATATGAGTTAATTGGAGATTGATGTAGATTAGACCAGAGAAAAAAAGCTGCTTAGAGACTTAACAAGGATTGTAAACATCGTTGGCGAGCAGTGTCGTGGAAACATGCCTAAAAAAACGTTTTAGACGGATAAGACCTTCATGCAGATATCGCCGACAGCTTACACGCAATGTAAAATTGATACACAAGATGTGTAAACGGATATCATCATCGCCGCCGATTTATTTGAAGTAGCCAACGAAATGCGACTAACGGCCAACTAACACTTTAAATAGTTAAAGTTGTTTAAAGAGATTTAACAAATCCCCACATTGCACAAACATTTCCAGGCAAAAATTATCCCGACCGAACATTTCTTCCATGAATTGTTTTTTTTTTCACTCGTAGGCCTAACATTAAATCTGTTTCTTCCCAGGAGTATTTCCCGTCTCTGCGTTTCGCTAATGCATCCTTACCTTAGGTTATCTAAGGTTGATTTTTAATAGTGCAGTATGTGTGCGTGAGAAGATTCCCTTCAGGCAGTACACGCCTCGAAAAGAGAAAGACTTAAACTTTCGCTCAAAACTTTACTCGACGAAATTATCAACCACAACTCTTACCAAATCAGGAATGAAAATCAGGGATCACCTCGAAAAATTTGGTACGAGAGAAGCAAACTACCCGACGTTTTTCGATATTTGAAATTCAAAATGGCTGCCATCCCTGTTTTAACTCTATTGGCTAAAATGAAATTTTCATTTTTCGAAAAACTAGAAAGCCGAAAACCTTTTCTCACTCCAAAAGCTTTAAAACGGGCATAAAAAAATGTTTCATCTAACAAGAATTGTGAAAATTTGATTGTCAGACTATCTGTCCCGAGAAGCATTCTACCTTAAACTTTACTCAAAGTAGCAGGCTTTTCTGAGATCACATGTCGTTTTCGTAACCTCAGTGGCATTTCCATCTCCGACATTGGATACTTTCCTCATAGTTTTTCATCGTCTGCTCTTCGCTTGAAAACCTCGAATTTCCGCTAACTACTGTCCCGTTAGGTACTCCCAACTGAATATTGTATTTCAACCACTGTATGGAGTACAGTAACGCTGACGTTTCCATGACAATGTCAGTGTTGAAGGTGTAATGGTTTAGCTAAGAACCCCGCACAGGCTTCCTGCAAATCACTTTTGCCTCGAAAAAACGGATCTATCTATCTTATCTATTTATCTATCTATCTATCTATGTGTGATCAGCGACGCCGAATAAATTGACGTGTCAGAAAAAGACACGAAACTAAAAAAACTGAAAAATATATTAATAGAGAGAAATAACATGCTAACGATGAAATGTGGAGTGAAAAATGACGCTTCATTTAAGAACTGACAGGCAGAGAGAAATATATGATAATATATGATAATATATGATAATATATAGCGATAGATATAGATAGATAGATAGATAGATAGATAGATAGATAGATAGATAGATAGATAGATAGATAGATAGATAGATAGATAGATAGATAGAAAGATAGATAGATAGAAAGATAGATAGATAGATAGATAGATAGATAGATAGATAGATAGATAGATAGATAGATAGATAGATAGAT
Organism: Ptychodera flava; assembly: GCF_041260155.1. NCBI lineage: Eukaryota > Metazoa > Hemichordata > Enteropneusta > Ptychoderidae > Ptychodera > Ptychodera flava. The sequence continues at coordinate 14,941,899 of NC_091930.1, read as the reverse complement.
AGATAGATAGATAGATAGATAGATAGGCAGATAGATAGATAGATAGATAGATAGATAGATAGATAGATAGATAGATAGATAGATAGATAGATAGATAGATAGATAGATAGATAGATAGATAGATAGATAGATAGATAGATAGATAGATAGATAGATAGATAGATAGATAGATAGATAGATAGATAGATAGATAGATAGATAGATAGATAGACAGGAAGATAGATAATACAGATGATAATACACGGCGACGGGTAAACTGTCGGTAATTTAATCATCTGACACAGTGTTGATGTTTTGGTTTTAGTTGAGTTTTTAGAATTTACAGGTTTCTGGTTGGTTATGCGCAAAGTGTAAAACGGCACCGACGTTTAGCTGTGACAGCAGTTGCACATGTACGACGCCATTTAGAATCTTCACGATCACATGGGAACTACTGGCATTTCGTCACTGAACTGCCACGCCATTGACTTTGATTGTTGTCTTTGAAATGGCTGTACGTGTTTGACTTTTATTGCCACCTTGAAATGAAGCGTAACGAACTTGTCAAGTTTATATTTGGAATCAACGGTTATATGCGCTTCGACTGTGGCGAAAGGCGATTAGGAAACGCGACGCGACTCTGATGAACCAAAATTGTCAAGTTCACATTCACAGACCTCACAAAATCAAGGGTTTTTTGTTCCTGTGACGGGTATGTACTAACATGAAGACTGAATATCAATTGGAAATTGCAGACTTTATTGGTTCGAGGTGAAGGTTTTAACGTCAGCCCCAATAATCTCAACTGACAAACATATGTTGATTTATGTATTGTACCGTGTCCTGCTGGTTTTTTCTTCCATTTTACATTTTGGTATGATTTTTCACCACTTTGTTTGTCATTACGAGATTTTATAATATATAGAGGCTGCTGCCGACACGCAGCTAATAAAAAAAACAAACTGAAGGCGTTTTTTTTTTCATTATGTGCTGCCAGTTCAATCAGAGTAAAAAACATTAACACCTTGTTCATTTTGAATTGCAAGCAGACTATTTATCAAATTCTGGCATCCTAAATATATCACAATTGATATCGGTGAGCCAGAAAAAGTCATTATCTATTACAGTCGCGCTTTGATGGATGGGCCCGTTGGTAGCCCACACTCACAGCAATTCTCGTTTCAGAGAAACTTCTCGTCAGCCAAAGTGCGTTAGGACAGCAACGACGCAAGTCTAGTGTGTTGCCGTCGTTTGTTTTCGGGTGCATGACGCGATTCGACATTTGAGATCCGTCCATCCAAGCTGGCATTCTGCCCCACCATTGACTGTTTTGACGACAGTTATGAATTATTCTTCAGTTGATGAACAAAATATTTACATGAAACGTAATAAAAGCGCTTCAGAAATTAACCAATTTATTATTTTTTCCATTTAACTCTACAGAGGTTTCGTATTTTAAATGTAAGACACGCGGTCTAAACTAATTACCCCCAGATATATGTACCAATCTTTTGTAAAGGGTAAATACATATTCCAAAAAATGAATTGATTAAAATGTCCATCAACAATGAACAAAAACTCCGGGAGAATGGATAGGTCTTTCTCGAAGAGTGTAAATACATTTGCCAGTTCTAAATTCATCTTGTTAAATGCAGTATTACTATTTTCGTTACCGCTTCTGTATAGAGGGACATATGTTCACGCAGACTGGCTGAGCGCCATAGCACAGAGATAGTAAGATAGATCACACACTCGGGATGTCACTGGCTGAAATATAGTGTCGCCAAGTCCCAACCATCAATTACCTTTAAAGTTGCAATATGGATCAGAATTGACCTTCAAATTTCGAAGATTTAACTTTAGGCCCCCCTATAGAAAAATCCATGACAGTTTCATTTGCAGATTCGACCATTAACAGGAACACGGGGATGGCTCTAATTTGAGTAAATTGATTTAATTACCGAATAAATTGCTGTTTTGGTACGTACTGATTGCGAGAGTAAAGCACAGAATTTGAAACGTCATTTTTACTATTTGAATATATACGCATGCGCATTTGGTGCATGGTAACGGTTTGCGAAATAGCAACATCGTGTCAACGTGCCTAGCTAGCCTTCCAACGGCCAACGGGAAAGCGGTCAGGTCTCTGCCCGCGCCCTGGGTCTCTGCTTACTGATTCAGCCTGGTAAAAATGGAAGATTTTAGCCAAAAATGTCGGCAAAATAAACTTTGTTAATATTGTTTTGTCAGATCGAAAGATGGAACCAGAAAAAAGAGTGACACGCGACTATTGCACCACGTCGAGGAGGCAGACTGTGTCTACAGTTTCTCGCGAAAACACCAACGTCGCCACTGTGTGATGATCAACTTCGCTAGCCAGCGATGTTTCCTCGGGCAACGATTTGTAATGTGATGAACCGGGCCGTAGGGGCCGTAGTCCCTCCGCAAGGAAATAACTTAGATCTGTTAGCATTCATTGATAATCTATATCCTTCAGGTCAAATACGCATTTTTCGGAAACAAAGAAAAACTGCAGTCTCCATCATTAATGGCATGGTCTTATTTACGACGCGTCGATCGACGCGCTGACATGGCCATGCAAGACCAGTCTGAGGGGCAAGACAGCTGCCGAACTTCTGCAGTGGTGGATGATACCGTATGCTGAAGTGGGCAAAGCTTTCAAATAAATATAGTGTGCAGATACCTCCAGTACCTCGCATTTTAACATGAAAAATGTAACAACATACAACGGGGAGAGGATTGCGGAAACGCTGTCAGGTACGCGGTGAACACAACCAGATCGGTGTACGTGGTCTGGACGCTCGATCGATCGAACGTACACAGGTGCTTACGGCGCGGCACTGACATACGTGTATATCGGTGAGAAAAATCAATCACACGATCTTTTGTCGAGCTGCACTTTATCATATCGATATACTTATATTTCTGAAAGACTGTGATGCCACCAAAGTTAAACGCAAAATTTACAATAAATTATCATTATGTATGTCCAGTTCTGTCATCGTGTCAACATCGCCCCTCCAACGTGCACTCTATTGAGACGTCATCACTCTTGGTGGTACTTGTCACGTGCACAGTAGAAACGCCAATGTTTTTGTTTTGAAAGTTTGTTTACAAAACAGTTTTTCTAGGCGGCCGCAACGTATCAAAATGAACGTGTTTGAATGCCGGGATTGGTAAGAGGCTTAGCTAAGAAGAGTACTTCAACGTAGTATGGTCTATTTGCTCAAGTTTTACGAAAAAAAATCGACAATTTTGATCCATATTGCAACTTTAATGGTTTACACTCATGAAATGTCCATATTCTTGCCACGGTATTTACAACGTTTCCGTGTTTCAAATTTACTTTCATTTATCAAAGTCATGCGCGAGGTTCCCCGCATTAGCATATTTGCCAACCGCGTTGACGGACGGATCACGTTTCCATGGGACCGGGGACATGGCGTCGCCAGGTTTTGCACCACACATGTACATTACTTAGTCAAGTCTTTAAGCAAACAAATGATTGGACACATATGGAAAATTCATTCGGAATTGTTGTTGACGCTTAAAATAAGTTTATGACTTAGCAAGACCAACTCACAGCCAATAACACAACATAACTGAAAAGGCGCACAAAGCTCATTATAACGAAATTTGTTCATGCAGAAAGAAAAAAAGGTTGCCTGACGACAGAACTATAAATTTTGGTCACGTGATTAATCAAAAAATCGTCACAAGAGGCTTTGAGTTAAGGTCGCAAATTACTTAGCAGCGTGTCTTTGTTCAGAGACCTAAGTGTTGTCCATTCATTCTAATGAACACAACACAATGTGTCCACGTACGTACTGACGATTTCTTAATTGGTACCGATAAAGTGCGTCGAGCCACTAGAAGTGCCGTTGAATATCAAATCAAATGTGCCACGGATAACAATCTAATTGCTGTACCGCCAAATTGTTAAAGAGCAAACATGCCGTTTCTCTTCTTGTCTTTTGCTAATTCAGCAAGTTATAGAACTGGAAAATGGAACAATAGCATCGCATACTGGGAACATTCTAGGCATGCAGGTTGCTGAATTCGTTCATTATCGTTCTGATTTTGTGCGAATACGTGCAAGGTTTTTGAATTACAGAATGTTTAATTGATTTGCCACGTTCACACACGTTGTAATAAGAAAATCAGCTGATTGCTTAGCGAAAAAACCAACCGCAGAAAATATTCGAATGCAAATATAACGTAAAGATAATATCCACTTTTCACGTCATGATTTAATGTTCTATCTGAGACACCCAACGGTTACATTCGTTCACTGTAATAATCATTCCTATAGGCCTTCTATCATGAAATTGACAAGTATTCTGGAACCGAAAACGGGAGCAGCTTTAGCGAGTTTTATGCAAATTAGTTTTTTTTGTTTCGCAAGCATCAGATTTATTAAAATATTTTACAGGGCTATCCTACGTGCCTCCTGTTTTACCCCTATTTGTAACAATTAACCCTGTTTGTAACAAAACATAATTTTCAAAAAAAACTTTGCCATATTTGTTGAAATCTTGATGAAATATGCATATTTGTATTTTGGGAACGATTTTCGTTTTTTTTTCCTTGTCGAAACTCATTTTTTCCGAAAATGCTCGTTAGATTAAATTTCGTTGTGCAGTTTCCTTGGAATAATAGGTCTACTCGTAAAAGATAATCAAGTTGTGCAGATACATGCCAAAAGTTTGTTCGGGGCAATTTTCACCAATTTCGGTCAGAAATCATAACCCTATATGGGGTTAACTTTTGCTACAAATAGGGTTGGTTGTTACAAATAGGGGTGACATGTCAACCCTATTTGTAACAATCAACCCAATTTGTAACAATACCTATATTTCAAAAAAACTAATTCGTATTTGTTGAAATCTTGATGAAATATGCATATTTGTATTTTGGGAACTGCGGTCTGTCTATTTGTCTGTCTCTGTCTCTGTCTATTTGTTTCCCTTTGTCTCAATCTGTCTGTATGTTTGTCTATCTCTGTCTCTGCCGGTCTCTGTCTGTCTGTCTGTCACCGTGTCTGTCTGTCTGTAAAAGATAATCAAGTTGTGCAGATACATGCCATGGTGTTGCTCATGGTGGTAAATTTGTACTACATAAACGTACCTGCAGCCAAAATTTAGCGATGTGTATATATATATATATATATATATATATATATATATATATATATATATATATATATATATATATATATATATATATATACATACATACACACAAAATTTAAGTTTCATGCATCCTGCATACATACAGAAAACTTCTGTCTGAAGATTGCACGATGCATGAAACTTAAATAACATTTATTATTACTTTGTACTTGAAGTAAAGTGTTAATATTTATAACGCTGTGGTTTCCACATCGAGCACTGTGATTTTTCACGAGGACATTTAAGCGTTATAGATAAAAATAACGACACAGATATTTCTTGTAAACTATGCGAGACTTTCTCCTTGTCCCCTGAACAAAACACCATTAAAAATGTGAGAGTAGTCTCACGTTTGAGGACACCGCTCCATAGTATCTCTACAGGTCTCAACGGCAATCGTCCAATGTTCGGCTCTGTCGGCAGAATGTCAAAGAGCAAGATATCAGAGGTGGCGGATATGTGTGCACAGAGTTCAAAGAGGGCGCTTTCATTGTTTCCGTTTGCAATAAAGCCCATAAAAGGTGTGAAGGCAATGATACCTGAATTATGATCATAAGGAGAGGAAACACTGGCATATTACAAGCAATGATAGACTCAATAAGCTAAAATTTGAAACTGCAAAATGGATAATCGAACATTGCATACATAATGTAATATCCACAGGCTATGTTTATTAGAAATCTGAAAGGCACATAAAAACGATCACATTAAAACAATAGTGTCAAGAGAGAGAGAGAGAGAGAGAGAGAGAGAGAGAGAGAGAGAGAGAGAGAGAGAGAGAGAGAGAGAGAGGAGAGAGAGAGAGAGAGAGAGAGAGAGAGAGACAGACAGACAGACAGACAGACAGACAGAGACCGGCAGAGACAGAGAGAGACAAACATACAGACACATTGAGACTAAGGGAAACAGATGGACAGAGACAGAGACAGACAAATAGACAGACCGCAGACAGACAGACAGAGACGGAGAATGAGGGAAAGGTGGTTGAGATAATCGCAATGATAAAATGTCTCTCAAGTACATCTTGGAAAGATGTTCTACTCATAGTCCAATAGTGAATTATTTGCTATTTATTTTAAGTAGATCAGTGATTAACTTTATTTTACCATTGAAATTACACGTAAAGGGGTTCAGGGTCGTGGCTGTCTGTTAACAGTCAATACGGTCAAGTTCTCACAGTTAGCAGCGCTTTTTCGATCCTTTAATTTTGCGAACTTGAGGAGTTCTAACGTCCAGTCTTTATATCTATACTGACTATCAGTGTTTCTTTCAATCTCTCTATGTAGTTGTTGTTCGCCGTGATGCTTACATGGCTTTGTGCAGCTGAACAACAAGGTAAGGCTGTTGGATTGATCGTCTTACTCGATGCAATGTTTGCAACTCCTACTAATTATCCTCTGTATGTATGTATGTATGTATGTATGTATGTATGTATGTATGTATGTATGTATGTATGTATGTATGTATGTATGTATGTATGTATGTATGTATGTATGTATGTATGTATGTATGTATGTATGTATGTATGTATGTATTTATGTATGTATGTATGTATGTATGTATGTATGTATGTATGTATGTATGTATGTATGTATGTATGTATGTATGTATGTATGTATGTATGTATGTATGTATGTATGTATGTATGTATGTATGTATGTATGTATGTATGTATGTATGTATGTATGTAGGTAGGTAGGTAGGTAGGTAGGTAGGTAGGTAGGTAGGTAGGTAGGTAGGTAGGTAGGTAGGTAGGTAGGTAGGCAGGCAGGCATGCATGCATGCATGCATGCATGCATGCATGCATGCATGCATGCATGCATGCATGCATGCATGCATGTATGTATGTATGTGTGTGTGTGTGTGTGTGTGTGTGTGTATGTATGTATGTATGCATGCATGCATGCATGCATGCATGCATGCATGCATGCATGTATGCATGCATGCATGCATGCATGCATGCATGCATGCATGCATGTATGTATGTATGTATGTATGTATGTATGTATGTATGTATGTATGTATGTATGTATGTATGTATGTATGTATGTATGTATGTATGTATGTATGTATGTATGTATGTATGTATGTATGTGTGTGTGTTATGTATGTATGTATGTATGTACGTATATATGTATGTATGTTACATACATGTAAGTGAATGTACAGATGGATAGACTGATGGGTGGATGGATGTGTGTGCTCATTTACTGTGGTGAATGCGTGAGCAAATCTATATACTCATGCGGATGAACCTCAGTGTAATGAGTAAATCGGCCGTTCAATAAAGATGTTGATAAAGTGTATATAAATAATTATTATACATCTACCATCGAGAACAATATAATTTTGCGTGCGCTAAAAAAGCCGTACGGAACGCCCGTTCCGTAACACATACGGTTTCAAGGCACCCCATTGGACTTGTGCCAGAACAAGTCTCTCGCGCGCTCTGTACGTAAATGTGTAGTATATATAATAGCCCAAACATGGGACTATGTGCCCGAGGGTAGGTGACCATTTGCCAGACGTAAGGAGGGCAAATGGTCTCCTGCCCCGAGGGTACATAGTCCCTTGTTTGGGCTATAATATTTTTATTACATTCCTCTCTTACTCAGTTGCACCAAAAATATTTACGTTTATTGGCAAATTATAGTCAAATGCTTTATTTTCATTTTAGACGAAAAACGGTTAAAAATAGAACGATTTTCATCATCGAATGGCGCATTGATATATTTAAACTACTGTTATGCGGTTTATCAATATTTTTATGCGAAATTTTCCAAAAACCGGATTTTCTGTGCAAAACATGCAATTTCAAGACTTTTATGTCGAAAAATTTTCAAGTTGAAAATAGTTCCGGTTCACTTTCAGTCCAGTGATGACTATGCGGCCCGCGACGTCATCGGCGAGTTACCATTGAATCCTATGGAGCGCGCGACGTTCGATATACGAGGCATGTAATATGCACACACTTCAAAACTTGCAGAAGCGCGTCCGAGAGAGCGTTCCACACTGGCGCGATAAAATCGGAAGAAAAATTGTTGACATTGCACGAAAACGGTCACTACTCTGACATTTTGATGCCCCAGTCAGGAATGTAAGATGTATAATTATAAGGTTATTACGAAAATACCGCATAGGATGCACTCGGACATTGGCGCCGCGCATCGCCCTCCGCTTCGCGTCGCGCCAAATGTCCTCGTGCATCCTTTGCGTTATTTTCGTAATAACCTCATAATATTGCCACTTTGTTGCGGACATTTTTCCTTGCTTCGCAAAATCTAATTTGGATATTCAAAACAGCGTCTTCTCCTTTAGGTGTATATGGTAGTAGCAAGTATATCACGGGATGTCCCGGTGAAATAAAAAATACCACGCTGCCTGGTCAGAACTATGCTACGGTGTCTTGGGAAGCTCCAACATCAAATAGCATTGATGTCGTGGTCATCTCAGCCTCCTACCCAGACCACCAAGGTCAATTTGAGATAGGGGTCACGGGAGGTCACTTACACCGCCGAAGATGGACAAAACGTCCAGTTGGGTACGTGCGTCTTCAACGTTGTCATCGAAGGTGAGCCCATCAATGCCAATATATCTTCGTCATCTTTGCAGAATAAAATCGTAATGTACTTGACAAAAATGTCACCAAATCGAGGTTAAATTGCGACTGCTGATTGCGCAAGAGGTATTGGCCAATATAGATGACTTGCAGTGACGTATATGTAGTGTTTGTTTATTTGCAGTATTTGGCTGACTGGTATTCACAAAAACATTGCTCAAATATTTCCCCTCGCTCGCGACTTCTTTTTTCTCTGTACCACAGAGTACAGATAATATGTCCAGGAATGTACGATCAGGAGGTAGCTTTTAGACATGTTAAAAAAAATACCCTGACTTTGACCTCGATGTGACGGTTAAATTGGGGACGATATCGTTAAGAACTCAAAAAGAGGGGCGTTCTCGCCATACAGACAGAAAACGGCAAAAGCTGATGCAAACAGACAGAGACTAGGGTACAATCACCGTAGACAGAGACAGAGAGATAGAGAATTGCACACAGACTATGACAGACAAGATGGGGATAGACAGATATACAGAATTAGAAATACAAAGACGCGTATAAAGAACAATTGCTTGATAACAAAGCTTTTGTTTTCTGTGCTTGAAACCAAATCCATTCAAAATAATTGATAGTCTCTTCAGTTTGAACACCATTAAAATTTAAGAGGTGAAGGCAGGTTAAAATAAAGAATTCCTTTTTCGCTTTCGCATTTTATCGAAGTGGACAGAGCATACACACCGTTTATTATAATTCCAGCCTCTTTGCGTTACTAGTCAAGGGATGGATGTTTTGTCAACAGTAGTCCAAGATCCATAATGTTTAGCATCTTCAGTTTATCCTTCGAGATGCCACCCCCCTCAGAAACAACTGATAATGTGTCTATTTTTCCCTTTACAGATATTGAGCCACCGGTGATATCAAACTGCCCTGTCAACATGACTTGCTACAGTAGTGGGGACGCATATGGCGAACTGCGGGTTGAGTGGGAAGACGTTTCAGCGACTGATAATTCCAAAAACGTTACCGTAGTAGAATCTAACCAATCAGGTGATTGGTTTCCCGTGGGCAATCATTTGATAAACATAACAGCCATAGATGGGTCCGGTAACAAGGCGCACTGCGTTTTCATGGTTTCAGTCAAAGGTGAGTATTCAGCCTCCACTATTATATCTCGATAAGCGGGGAGGGGTGTCAAAAACCCGGAGGAATGCTGAGAGAAATATGCAGAAATGTTGCTAAAAATGCCTCTGTGTTCGACAAAAATTCGTCCGAAGATCGGCCGAAAATTGTAGAAGGTTTGGAAGGATGGTTTTATGATGCATCCTAAAACCCACTCTCCGAGTTTTGGACACCAAACATTCCTATCGCCATCCTGACCACCCCTTCCAAAGATTGATCGGTCCACTCCTAAAGACCAACTTTTTCTCCACTCTATTTCAAAGACGTTTTTGGAGTATGGGTTTCCATGGCGACATGCTACTTCGCTACGTTATACCGAGGTGAAAATATTGCGGTTCTGAGAAACAGACTTGAGTTCTCTTGAAATCGGAAGCCATCGCCAATTACTGGCTGTTCTCGAACTGTGTCCAGCAGATATTTTCTGAAAATTCCAAACAAGGGGAAAGATGGTAATTTGCAAGTCGAGTAATATTTACGCAGCCTGAAAGACGCGTTCATCATAATTTGGAGAATAGTTTTTCGATTCAGCGTATTTTTAATGTTTTTTGTTAAGCAGCGCACGTCCCGTGGATGCAACCCCTATATTGAAATATTGACACCAATGCATGTTAAGTTACTTTGTGAATAAGTCAGTGCTGTGTCACTTAGGGTGTAGGCTATTTTATCGGATCAGATATCATCTTCTTAACGCTTGCTCGGACTTCCCTCACCCAGGATGACCCATCAACTGATTGCAAGTATTCACCACCAAAACCATCTCCATGTATCATAGCAACTTAAAAGGCGATATAGTCTGGCAACCCCAATCGGCGTACTCAGTGCCCGACAGTGACTTTCACTTGCCACGGCTACAAATTTTGGAAAAAACTCTTCACAGTTTTTTTCACACTTCATTTTATTTAACAAGATCGTCAGTCAGTAAGGAGTATTTGCATTCCCAATGCCGATTCTTTGAAAAGGGGGGGAGGGGTGGCGGGAGGGGTTGCAAGAATGTATCCTTGTCGGGAAAGGACCATGCATGTAGAGGGGGCCTTTACTAAAGTACCGACTAAACACGGTATTATTAATAACCGTAAGTAGGAATAAATGTATGCATTCACAGATTTGTCAATCTTTTTCCCTTCAAAGTTAATATGTAGTCTTAGGGCAGAGAGAACACTCCATTTTTCTGGAAAATAGTTTTCCAATTTTCCTGTAATTCGAATCCCTGTCTTTTTAAGCAAACGATACAAGGTCAAGAGCTGAAACCTTCACCAATGTTACTTTCTACAGATTTGCTTTTCAAGCTTTTCGAAGAGATTTTTTGTACTCGTTGTGCTGGTGTGGCTGTAAGTCCGCGATAAACTGAAGTAAACATAATATCTCAACGGAGTTAACGCAGACTGTGCATTGGGGACAGATATTCAGATTTTCAAACTTTGATCTTGGCCAAGGGCTCATTTTGAAGCGTTGGAAGAGAATCAAGTTTTCGCAGGCTCGGTTTCGTGAAAGTCGGGATTTTTATTTTACTGCATAGAGATAACACGGGGTGTCAGTCATTTTGAATTCCAAATATCGGTAAAAATTGGCTAGTTTGTTTCTCTAGTACCAAAATTTGCATAGTGACCCCTGATTTTCATTCTTGATATTTGAAAGAGACGAACCGTCTGAGCAAACGTTTGTCTTTTATTTTCGAGGCGCGAACTACTTGAAAGGTGTACATCCATGGAAACATCCACCTCGAGTTCAAAATACTTCCATAATTTGTTCAAATTACATTTTTCGGTCGGTTTCCTTTTGGCATTATAAAAGTATTTGGCAGCAATACCAAAGGCTTGAACTAACATACGCATTACATGGTCCACTGGTGAACAAAGCGCGGGAAATTGGCAACAGCGTGCAGTCTGGTAAATGAAAGCTTCCGCCGACAGAGACGGGGTTCGTGTCTGGGGGAGAACTCATTCTATTTCACAAGAGCACTATTAGTTTGCCGTAAGATGGGGACAAATAATGATCGATTGTAAAGTGCCAAACACGTTCTCAACAGCTTTCGCTTCATTTGTGACTCAGCGAGATCAGACGTGTACATGGGAATATATACGAGATTGAAAGGGCGGGAAACGAGCAGCATTAACGCTTCGCGGAATTCGCCGCACTGTGTTCAATACGGGTGTGATACAGTGACAACAACTGTAATTCACAGAGAAGTGTCTCACAGGAATTTCCAAAAGTTGCCAAAATACAGGATTGCCATGGTGAAATCTATACTGTATGTTTAATTTATACCGGTAGAAACCCGATGAGGTTGAGTGACGTTGTTTACTATTCGTCTCCTTAGAACAACTGTAATAACGCTGAGCTTACAAGAAAACAAACCTTGCTCAAATAAGGGGAATGCATTTCTGCGCACTCTGTTTACTTTGATTGGTTGTGTTTTTATACAATAGAAATGCATATTTTAATGTTAATGATATCTGATTAGGCCATTTAAAGAAAATTCGTTGTTTGCCGTCCTTGGATTTTTGAAAACCTACCAGCCAGCCTTGGAAAATACAAACACAGACAAAAAAACCTCAAGTATATTAACATAAGCTCATTTTATTTGGTTTATTTAGGAAAAATAATATTTTTGTTTGTTATAGTGTTAACACTGTGTTTGTTTTCTTAATTTTCTCTGAAAACCTACCAGCAACAAAACCTACCAGTACGGCAAACAAAGCATTTTATTGAAAGCGAGTAAATAAAAAAAACAAAGAGTGTCTGTTCTTTTGAACATAATCACTGAGTATATAAAAACTGACTGCGCAGGTAGACGAACCATCGAGTTTTTGGACTTGCAACAAAAGACTCATGACAATGACACCAAAATTCCACAACAAAATTAGACAAAAGAGCCCCTGAACCCATCGAGAAAGGGGATTTACACCTAGACGGTACTGATAGAAATTGTACCAGCTTGCCGTTCAGATAGCAGGGAGAGACGCTGTAAAAATTAGTGACTTCAACCCCAGCAGAGGCGGCCAGTCGTCACGAAAACACCCTTTAGAGCAGGGCTGACATACACTCTATATCGACTGCAGTGTTTATGCCACGGTACTAGTTGTGTGTGCGTATGAGTGTGTTTCTCAACTTGTGTAGGATATGCTTTGAGGTATTCATGGCGGATTCCGATGAGGAGTCTGGGACAAGCTGAAGGTCACATATAAGTGTTGCAATATAAGGTGACGTCACTTTCTGTATATTGAGTAAAATTGTAACATGTCCCATCCCTCTAAACGGCATTTTGCAATAATTTATATGTAATGATGGGACTAATTTGTGAGCATACCCTGAGGGGACGATCGGAACACGAACGCGACCTTTGACTGAGTAGCGTTCTTTGCTCGCTTTAACTTGATGCGCGATCACACTTAAACGTGATTTGTGAAATTTATAAGTTTGTATAACTTGTTGATTGTACACAGTTTGCTAACAATACACACCAGCTTGTGTTCCTAATTGACAACTTGACCAATGCATCACCACTGTCGCAATGAATTTTTCATCAAAAATCAGTTCTTTGATTACAGAATCGTATCCGGCGACAACAACTGACGCCTCTTCTCTGCTCCAACCGTCGAGGATCCGAGACCCAACTCCGGGTGGCCCGACAGCGACAGACGAACATGAGCAATTTTATCGGCCAATCCGAACAGATTCCGTGACCGAACCGAGGACCATCCGACAGACCGATCAGCGGGTGATCCACACCGAAGGGATAACCGAAACCGATGGAACGGACACAACAACTGCGGTCCCCAGCGGTGATTTAGTCGATAGGGTGAGTGTTTTCAGTGGACAGGTCGTTAAAGAGAACGCTGTGTGCTATGAAGACATATTAATGACCCTGGACCAATAATCATCAATAAACACGCTTCATGATGAATCACGTGACTACCTATTCAAAAATAGCTCATACAAGAAATTACTTTTCGTGTTTTAATTTACCCTTGGATATTTCTGCCTCACTGACCAGATGAAAAAAATAAGGAAAATGACATTTCATCAGTAAAGGTGTTTACGTCCTACTCTGCGTTTGAATATGAATGATTTTTTCTTCATATTTTAGTCTTTCATCCCCTGTGTAGTTCGAAGTGAAAGACTTAAACTTTTGCTCAAACTTTCCTCAAGGAATATATCAATAATTCTCTTTCAAAATCAAGAATAATAATTTGGGGAGGGGATCACCGCACAATGTTTTGTACCAGATAAAGAAATTACCCAAGATTTACCAAAAATAAAGATCAGAGGTCTCCGTACAAAGTTTGGTACTTGGAGACACAAATTACCTAACAGTTGCAGTAATTTCAAAATTCAAACAGACCCATCCCTGTGTTATTTCTATGGATAAAAATAGCGTGTTTGATTATCGAAAAAAAATAAGATAGTAATATTTTCTTACTCCAAAAGCTTTAAAATGAGTCCCGACAAGCTAGTGGTAAATCAGAAAAGAATTGTGGAAAATACAGAGTCCGAATATATCTCTAGGGGGCAGTCTACTTTAACATCATAAAAGGGAAATCGCGCTGAAAGATGTGAGTTTAAGTGACAAATATTTTGAAAAATACGTGGATTCAATCAACTGCGGTGCGTTATAAATAGTAATGATGATAATTGCCTTTATGAGTCCTATTGATATTGGTCGAAAAAATGCATGCTTACAAAATCATTTTGAAGTCTCCAGAATCAAAGTCTCTAATTTCTATCTATGTAATTTGAGGTCAGGTGCTTGAATACATACAATTCGCCTCAGTATTATAGCGTATTCACGAGACCCCTGTCAAAGCTAAAACAGCGGTATAATCGTGATTACAGAGTAATTGCAGATTTCTGCGTGTTCTGAGTCCTAAATATTGTATAATTTTTCAAATTCATGAAACGCTTCATATAAGTAACTATCAATGAATGTTTAAATTGTTTTAGGTAAACACGTTACTTTAGATTCATATTGTTTGAAGTCGCTTACCAAAACCGCAGAAAATATCGAGATAATTCTCTTTAAATGAGGTGTGTAGAAAAATTCATTTCAGGTAGAATGCGCTTCGGGACAGATATTTGGACTCTGGAAATGTTACAATTCCTGTCTGATCCACTTGTGAGGGTTTCAAAATCAGAAATCTTGGTGTAACTTAGTTTTTTGAAAATCGAAAATTTTATTTTTCTCCATAGAGTTAACACAGGGTTGGCGGCCATTTTGAATTTCTGAATTTCGGATATCGATTTGACGAGAGAATGGTTGAAGGTTTAAGTTTGAGCAACACTTTAAGTCTTTCACTTTTGAGATACATACTACCTCAATCCGAGTTGAATTTTTGTGAATTTGGAATTTAAAATGGGATTCTCTGAATTCTCCCTAGGTGTCCAATCTGTTAAGCAGAGTATCGATGATCGGAAGTGACGCACCTATTGAACACGATTTGCTGGAGAGTATGTTGGACGACCTCCGCGACATATTAATGGGAGAAGACTTGCGAACAGACATACTTGATGCCGAACAGACGATCGCCGTTTGTGAGGTGAGTTCAATAATTTGTGTAAAACAAAACAGAGAAACCTCCTCTTTTATTTGCACAATGGCACATCCAATCAACGTCCGAGCAAAGTTATTTTTAATTCAGAGTTATTGCATTGAAATAATCTTGCAAACATGACGTTTGCACTTAAGATAGATATCTCCTAAACACTGCCTCAAGGTACAATTCACATCGGAGATAGATGTCCTGAATCTCAGGCTATTGTAGGTCTACAACTTGTTGGGGCTCATTTTGGAACTGTTTGGGTAACTTCATTTATCATACCCACCAACCTCTTCCACCTGACAAAGTTTTGAAGAATGAAGTCCTAAGGTGATATTTTGGATTCGCTGAAGCAGACACGTTTTTGAACAAATAACATATCATATATATATATATATATATATATATATATATATATATATTATATATATACATATATATAGGCCTATATATATGTATTTAAATGATTAGTTGATTAATTAATTAACTAAAAAATCACTATTGTTAGTATGTCACTCGTGTCCATTATTCTTGTGAAACTGTCATTTGCCATTGTAAGTGGTATAGTGCATACGGCGCTAAGATAAAACAGTCGACCTCTTCCGCAAGGCGTTTTATTATCCACGACCCATGTACACAATTAAATGACACTAGCTCTTCGTGAAGACGTAACGACCAGCATCCAATTACAGAACACTGCGTGAACACGTGATAAGATGATTTGTTTCGAGAAAGTCATAATAAGCACATGCAGAATAACAGAACGTTCGAAAATCTCGGTAACTCATTCAAGTGGGACTATGCCACACTTTTTCGGCGCAGTGTGACGTTCGTGAACGAGTGAGACATCTGTGTAGCGTATCTTCTCGAGTGTACTGACTTTTGTAATTTCCCCGAGAACCTTTGAGTAAATTGGGCGTACCGGCGTAATTGTTGGAAAGTGCCTGAAGGGAGTGTACGTGAGCACTTGAATAATGAGTAACAACCCTGCGTGGTCACAAAGTTCAAATCAAAACGACTTCGATGTTACTGGATTAATAATCGTAAAACTTTACTATTTCCAACTGTTTATTTGGACACCTTTTTGATCCGATTACCTCAGGACAAGTCTTCAATGTTGCTGTAATAATAGCTGACGACATTCATTCAAATATTTACCAAATTTGTGAAAGTAAAGCAATTTTGCGAATTACGTATAAATGACGACGACGTCAATCATTGTCAATCCATTTTTGATGAGTAAGAAAATAAATTCGTTTTAATAGTGTGTAACATAAATGGATTCAACAATGCTAATCTAGGTATATTTCAGACAAATATTTTATTGTGGTATCATTTAAGTTGGCTAGAGCTGTGCATTTCTTGTTTTGCTGACGGACACCTTGATGTCCCTCCAAGATTATACATCGACTAATTTTATAAAATCCTGGAATTGCGCATCGATGCAATTCATTAACCCTCTGCAACAGCCTGCACTTTCATATTAGATCTATTATGTCAAGTCCTAAAGTTAAATCAAAGGAAACTGTGAAAATAAATTGATGCCTTGAATTCCCTAATTGCCGGGAAATCAAATAAGCAATTGCATTGGCTTTTACACTGTCAAAAGTGTCGTTTTGCTGAATTAAGTTCCGTGTTACTTAAGTTTGAGAGTCGCCTCTGTGACCTTTTGTCATGTGACGTACTGTCTCCCTCACTCTTGCAGGACTTAGTGGAAGCGAACAGCCACTTCCTCGATCCAACTCTGAGCGGGTTTTGGGAAGAGCGACGGGAAATGAAACAGGTACGGCTATGTTGCACTTTTTTAATAGCCTAAGCATGTTTGCAATAAAGTCGCTCGAGTGAAACCGAACACGAGTGAATGGGTCAATTTTCTGTTGATTCACACGCAGGTTGACTAACAGCGCGCTTCATTGCTATTAACGGCACAGTCGTCATAGCTCCTCTTTACGGGCATGCGCAATGGGTTTCCCGGTACAAATGCAGGGGGAGTTTAGGAGCGGTTGCTATGTCAACCGTTTTATTTCGTATTTTCGGGCAAATTGTGACCAACTTTTTCATAATTGAATTACGGCATAAAAAAAAACCCTGCAGTAAACCACGATCACAGACATTTTACCGCCTACTAAGTAAAAATACATGTACGTACGGAAGAGCGACACTATCTGTAACAGGTGGTTTTCACTTAAACACTTCCATGAGACGCCATATAACTCCAGGAAACAATGCAGAGTTCATGGATGCTAATAGTATTGATAAAAGCGTGAGAAGCTTAAGAAGCAGACACACAAATAGAAGGATGGACATCAGTTAGAAAACGAACCTACACACTGTTGGTTGAAATGAAGCCCTTTTTTCATCTTGGAAGTATAGAAATCAGCGATTCGCTAATGACCAGCGTTATTGTCGTGTGCACTCGACAGTGCTCACCTCGGCTGAAAGGGAAAGATACCGCTTGTTTTTCATGACGTGTTAAGCTTGAGTATAGTCTGAGTGGCTGAAAGGTAAATTGCTTTTCTAAAAGTCAGTTGGAATGTACGCCGAGCCACGCAGCATTAAATGGAATCTGAGCCAAAAGCAATAGCTCGTCCAATAATGGAGCATACAACTATACAGGAGACCAAAATATTGATTTTTTTCTCGTCCTGAATCTCTTAAAAAGGTGGTTTGGTGACACGCCTTCTATTTCTATTTGTGTTTATTGTTGCTTGTTTTTTTTTCTTTCAGTCTTCAAGTTTCTTGTCTGTCTGTCTGTCTGTCTGTCCGTCTGTCTGTCTGACTGACCTACTGTCTGTCTGTCTGTCTGTCTGTGTTTGTTTCTGTTACTTTTGTTTGTTTCTAGTTCATAAAATTAGAACAAATCATCTCACTCAAAATGACAAAAAGCAAGAAAGTTTACGTACAGCGTTAATTTTTGATTGCCAAGCAAGTGGACAACAGTGATTGACTTAACAGAACTATACAGTGCGCATGTGATTCTACAGATATTCAATATTAACATTTTCTAGGAAACGTAAGGGGCGACGTCAAAAGTTCAATGTAGGATAAAAAACTTAATTCCCTTAGTTTCCCCCCAAACCCCCCCACCCCCCTAGAAACTTAATTGACTTATATTGAACCTGTTGCCAGGCTCTATCTAATAGATGTAAAGCGAAGCTAAGGATCAGTCAATTTAGGGGTGAAATAAAGTAATGCATCGTTAAGGCCCCACTAGCTGTAACTCTTGAAATTTGTTGACGTCAAATTATCTACCTATTCTTTCCTCTCTGAAATCTACCCTCTGAAGAGATATGAGCTTTTACTGCATTAGGAAACCATTCCTTTCAGAAACATTTGACATGTAAATTAAAATTTTATTAACGGTCATTTTGATTTCCTGGCATTTTCAAAATTTGGTAAATTAAAAAGGAATCAGAACATACAATGTCATGGTTGAAAACATTCACCCTTGTGGATTACAGTTTGGACTACGCTGTGCAGTTTATATGAAGATTTAAATGCAGATATGCATAGTATCAAGGGTTTTAGCTTTTCTGCATGGGGCTGTGATTTAATGTTTGGGCGAACATTTAATCGCAGTGTAATCTTTATCTTGTTCAAAATTGCATATATAGCCCCGGCAGTGTGTACACAGACCTAAATGACTACATTGTCACAAACTTATTTTAGTTTGAAAGTAAAATCATAAAAATAATGCTAAAAGATACAGCTAGTGGGGCTTAAGATTGGGAACACACTTTGTGTTTCATCCAATGTAAATACAACATACTAACAACAAACTTGAAGTTTATCAATGAATGAACAAGAACAACAACAATAAAGTCCAGGTTTCTCCTTCCAGAGGCATAAAAACTATCTCATCTGTCCTGGTGGTTGTAACAACTCAGTTCACACTGCTCCATTCAGGCGGACTACACATGCACCAGAAATGTAGCAAGATATAATTAAAAATAAATTCCGAGTGCAACCAGAAACAGTAGAGAAACTACCGTCTATGGTGCAACAGAAGCCAACAGCCTGCATTGTTTACACTAACTAGGCCAGGTGCAGCTCTGCACCGTGTTAAAACAACTCCCTCCGCTGGATTCAACACGAAAGTGTGCATTTCTGCTCTATTTTTTCAAAATATTCATTCCCCTGGCAATTTTTACCTTAAATCGATTTGTAGGATAGAAACTTTTTAGGTCAAAACCCCCCCACCCCCAAACTAAAAGAATTAAGTTTTTTATCCTTCATTGAACTTTTGATGTTGCCCCTAACTCAGTGTCCACTCTCCAATTGTGTGTTGCTTCCAAGCGGATGTGAAGAACAGGACTAACGTGACCCAGTAGACCAGAACGACGCTTGCAAGGATGAGAAATAAAGCCTATAGTATTCACTTGTTAGATGTGACATTATCGGTGCTTATTGTTTTGCTCTGTTTTGTTTCAATTTGAGCATTCGGAGGCCGACGTTAACCATTGCCCACATAGTTGCAATCATGTGAGGGCTAAAAAGTAATCGCTGCTAGACTGTCTCAAAATGCAATATCGCTCTGAAAGAGATGTCATTATTCTGTCCCCACCAGATGGGAGTTTTTGAAATCGTCAAGAATGTCGATGCCATTGCTGAAATAATTGGTAATCTTCTCCAGGAATCCGACACGACTGAGTCGCTTGCTCTCAACGCACAAAACATTGGTGAGTAAAGTTTTGACAATTTACGAAAATTACATAGACAGTTATAATAGAAATAACGGACGACGCCCTGACCATTAACATTTAGCTATGGTAAGGGCGAGAGGAAAGCCTGGTCCGTTATATTTTGGCTTTCCTCTCGCCCGAGCCAATAAACAAACGTTAATTGTAAGGGAGGAGTATGTTATTTCCATTATATTATAAACGAACCAAAAGAAAACCGTCGCGAAATACAACGGGGCCCAAGAACTTGTGCAATACGCAACGCTCTGTCAAGCGCGCCGTAAAAAAAATTGCACATCCGGATATTTTGGGGGAAAAAGTGTCCAAACTTGCCCTCAAGTGCTCAATTTTGTTTTATAATTGATTACGATCTTTTGTACAAAACACACTTTACGTTTTAGCTACAAAGTTACGATGTTAATGTTATTATTCAAATTCACGGGCATGTAAACAAACCATTACTGTGTATTTATGGTCAGTCACGTGGTTCAGCTCGACCAATTAAAATGCGACGGACAAGGCATGGTAATATAATAATGAAAACATCCAGTCGGTCCACTGACAACAACTGCACATTATCCGTATTACTTTTATTAGAAAATTGGATTCGAAGATTGTTGACGTTTGACTTTGGCTTTTCGATCCAAATGACTGAAACATTCTGCATGATGGCAGACAAGATCATGCAGCGAAATATATAGCTACCATTTCTTGGATATGTTTCTAGACTACACTTGTGGGGGCTGTTCCTTTACAAACTTTGATGTTCTCTGTAACCCATATACCCTCACTTCAACGTATATGGAGCCACCCAACCTATTTTTGTAATAACCACAGTTCGAATTGTGAAGGCGCTGAAAGGGTCTTGTGTATAAAAACACACATTAAGGCCCGGATAGCTGGGAATTTTGTGCGTTATTTTCATGATTTTATTTTTAAACCAAAGTTGGTTCATGTAAATGTGCTAACCGAAGGACGTGTATAGAAGAATCACTACTCGCCGATTTGGACCATGCCTACATGTTTTAATAGCGTAGAAATTAAACGGCTGCCCCATTAGTAAAATAGCGCACCCACGGAGAAGTACAAAAACTGCTTTATTTCATGCACGCATGATGGATTTGTCTTGAATGCACCACACACTATGACCGGCAATTTGATGTCGTAATCTTTATTTTCTCTGTCACATGATTTGATTTAAGAAATAGCGGAAATCTAAAATAATGTTAAAACTTTATAATTTACCAGCCACTTTCGACACTTATGACAGTGTTATACACTTTTTCAGTCTTTAATGAATCTTATTCAAAGAAAGCTCAGGGAAAACACGAAAGTTCGAGATCGGTTTATTACACATTTGCGGCTATTGTCGCTTAAAGAAAAAAATTCAACGGGTCAAAATACAAAGATCTCAGTTTGTATTGAGCAGAATATCTCTGTCAGAGTACATCAACTTCCCTGTGGACAAAATCCGGCATTGGTTGTAAAACTTATTATTCCGAGAGTATGTATGCTTAAAAAGCTTCTTTTCTTTTAAAAATGTAATTTTCCTGAGTAAAGAATTAATTACAAACGTCTCCCTATATTGTTGTAATGTTTTTAAATGTATCTGAAAGTGGCACGCAAGCATTGTATGGAATATTTTCAAAGCCTTAGAATCGGACTATTATCTACTGACGTGTGGGACAGTATGACAGAGTGCCGCCATATTGTCTCTTTTCAAGGGAATGTAATTACCTATTTGCGGCTTCTCTTCAATTTTTCATTTTGAGTAGCAGCCCTATATGGTTACTTGTCAAAACTCCGAGTCCCTATTCATGGCACGTATTTTCGATAAAATGTTTGCCACTGTACTCAGCAGACTGTAACAATTTCGCGCACTTCTTTTCACACAGAGATGCAAGCTGCGACCTTTGAACTCGAAAGTTTCGACGGCTTCCGGTATGGCGGTGATTTGCCGGATGCCCCGTCGGATGTGGGCTCCTACATTGAAATCTCGGCCTCGGCGATCGATGGGTCAGACATCGGGCAAGTGACAATCGTCGTGTCGAGGTATAAGACCTTACACTCGCTGCTGATGGAAAACCAGACATTTGAACTGGAGACGAAGTCGAGGTGAGTGCACTCTTCGTTCCTGTAATGACTAATATTTACGTCTGGCTGCGAGAGTGCGTGATGACTGGCCAATCAACGGCAAACAGAGGTATTGAGTCCTGCTGTATATAAAGTGTAACATGAATGGTTTATCACTATGCTGTTGATTTATTGAGACATTCTTGTCAGCGTGCATGCCACGCTCTAATGGAAGATTTTTGTACCACCGACAGACGTCAATGGCGCATGTATGATTCAGTTATATGGAGCGCTGAGGTACTTTCGAAATTTCACATGAAAAATCCCTTAGGTCCAAAAGTTTTATCATTAAACCTGATATAAAACCAAGCTAAAACACATTCTTCATTAAGGTAGTACGCAATTCGTCATTGAAAAACTTAAATTTTTGCTCGAATTTTTGAGTGACAAAATTTTAAATCATCCCCTTTGGAAATCAAGAATAGAGATCACACATCGTGCAAAATGTTATAGGAGAGAAATTAATTGCCCAAATTTTACCGACTCTTGATATTCAAATAGGCCATCTTCCCAATGTTAATTGTCAGGAGATAAATTTTCGATTTTCACAAAAAATAGATGGGAGAAAATTTAATGTATTTAATGAGCTTCAAAATCAGTCCCAACGTACAAAAAAGTTTTGTCAAAGTTTTAACGTCAACATATCCGTCCCCGAGGCGTGTTCTATCTTAAAGCACAAAATACGCCATCACATGTCCATCTTACAAAACCCCGTTACAATAGCCAAGTACGAAATAACATTTTCTGAAATGCAATTTTTTTCACAAACCCCTACGATTTCTTCCTTCAATCTTCAGTCGTCAAAGCTACCAACACACATCTGTCAATAGTGATATCATCGCAATGTCGCTGTATCCGGATTTCGAGTCTGTGAAATCTCCCGCGACAAATTATCCAGTCAAGACAAAGCACGTGACGAATACGCCATATGGAGAGGTACGTATGTATCTTGTCAGTCGGATCACCAGGTCGTTCCCATTTCGTGTTTCCAGAGCAATTTTATGCCGCCTGGAAGAAATATGGAGGCATGAAACTGTACCGTATACCTGCAATTTGTTTGGTCATTGTGTATAGTGTGTGTCACGATGGTGGGGGGGATTGGCGATTACAAAAGCGAAATTCGTCGTTGCAATTTGGAATAGGCCTACTGCAAATCTCATCTGTACACGGTCGATACACGTTACCATTGACTGACATCAACTTTCATCGAACATTGTCGGCGATTTCTTTAACAGCTACATAACGTCAATCTATTTAAAGACATGACTGTAACTGGGTTTTTTAAAAATTAGTATCTGTAACAAGTGCTGTTGCAAGTTTGAAAATAAAGTTGGACGGAAATTCAGATATATATGCATATGGGCCTGAAACATGTCTCATATGTAGATAGTTGAATGTGATTTCTGACCGCACGTGTGCTGTAAACAAGATATGAATCGTCAGTTAATGGGCAATGGCCTATCTGCAGTGATCTCACAGGGCCTGAATCCAAGTTCTTTCAGTTGGCAAGACTTCAAGATTGTGAGCTATGTATGCAAAAATTGTGCCTTTCCAAATGATACATGTGCTCACACGAACAAGTGTGCGACAACGTAAAAATAATGGACCCTGTCTGACAGGACTGTGTCCACAGAAGTGTACACAGTTCTAACGATATGAATGATGTAGACATGCAGAATATGTCACGTCCTGTAACATTCAGTGTTATACAGCAGTGTTTTGACAACAGTGTATACAGACCAGGCTCAGTCACAACGAGGTTCTAGCAAACCCGACCTGTACAACAGATTTAATACATTGTTTGTCAAGGCAGCGATGTTTTTCATTGCTGTGTACATATCATATATTTCTTTGTTCACTTTAGACTGAACAACCGCGCTGTGCCTTCATCGATTTTCGGTGAGTATTTTTTCAAGTTAATATCGCGAAACTGAAATTAAACAAAAACTATTTGTTTCCCGTAAACCGAGGAACATCTTTCACATCCGTCTTACCAATTTCAACGCCAGTAAACGTATTTGATAAATCTTTGTAAACATAGAGTAGTATGGTAAGTTGTGACAGACTAAGGGTAAGTCGACAACAAAACCATACCATCTACAAAAATCCCAAAGGCACTGAAATGTATGTTGAAGACGACAGGAACGACTTTATTGAATCCTATTAATTGATCATTCAACTGTATTTCAGGGGTAGAAGTAAAGACAATTATCAGCGTGAAGAGATAACCGTAATTACTAGTATTCAGGTTTAAACACGAGAGCAAGAAAAAAATGAAGAGGGGCCTTACAGACATCATTATTATAATCGTTTATGTAAACAAGTCATTCTGTCAGCTTTAGTGAACCATTATGACAGAATCATCGGAAAAAAGTTCACATATTTAATAATTTCTAACGTATTTGAATAACTTTCACTGTAAAGAAATCCGAGTGCGCATGTACTGCCCGATGCAATTTAACACATGAGACATCGTAATATTATTTGCTTTCATGTATTTGCTTTTCAAAACTGCAATAGTGTACAAAACTTATATCATAGCTTACGTCACGTCACGCCATGCGCGCCATGTCATCATGATGTCACATCACGTCACGTCAAGTCATGTCACGTCATGTCATATCAGATCATGTTAGCTCTTGTCATATCTTGTCTTGCCATGTCGTGTCATGTCGTGTCGTACTGTAAATGAGTTCCAACAAGCTACATATTGTGTTTAGCATATTCGGATTATCATTGCAATCAGCAGGTGATTGAAGTGTAAAGACGTCTTAGCCATAGGAAGTATAGGGAAAAGCTTAAAGTTTAGTTCGAACTCGTCTAACCCTGTTCAACGACAGTCAATGTAGACTGGATGATAGCTTGTAAATATTCAATCGAAACATTAACGGCATCTTAATTTACCAAATGCATTTTCGCTAAATTCCCTAAAAGAGAATGCTAGCTAAAAAGACTTATCAATGCTATGGAAGATGGCCATGAGTTCGACTGCAATATATATGTTATAGGTTATCTTGTGCAAATTTCTCTGTTCACCGAAAACCTACGAATTATAAAGTTAACTTTTGGACTCAAACTTTTGCAGCCAAGCTGTGCCTAGCTGGTCTTCCCGCGGTTCCCGGATGGACGAAGTAACCTCCGATTACGTGAAATGCAGTTGGTCGCATCTCACAAACTTTGCAATATTGATGATGCCCGTGGATGTATCAGTAAGCCGATGATCAAATCACTCGCTAGTTAAATTTGCCTAATTCCCAAAGACGTTTTCCGGTCATAATATGTTGAGTATCGTATGACGCCTCATCCTCGCATTTCCAGTAAGTTAAATTTTCGATGCAGCAAAATTGAGACTCGCCAGAGGCACGTTCATGTGTTGTTAACACCGATTGGAAATACCAGGTACATTTCGAAAAGGCAGGGAGACATGCTGAAATTACTGAGAGAGAGAGAGAGAGAGAGAGAGAGAGAGAGAGAGAGAGAGAGAGAGAGAGAGAGAGAGAGAGAGAGAGAGAGAGAGAGAGAGAGAACAAACAGACGGACAGACAGAGACACACCGAAACAGATAGGCAGACAGAAAGACACACACGTCGGACTAACAAAGAGACAAACAGGCAAACCGAGACAGACAGACAGTTACACCGAGAGACAGACAGAGACAATGATAGACAGAGACAATGACAATTTCAGAGATTGGTTTGCACTATTCTCAAACTAATACATCAACTTACTTCGATTAAACTTAGCGCAAACATAAGCGCTGCATGCACTCACTACATGCAATTCTCACCTACAGGATCTTGGCATTCACACTACCATACTAAGTGTTCTCACCTACATAGGATCTGCGTTGAGCATTATTGGAATTTTACTCACCCTTACATCCATCATATTTCAGGTGAGATTGAAAAAAATAACAATCAGATTAATTAAGAATAATGTGTTATGATAATCATTTGGATTGTGTGTTTAAGTTGACCTCTAACCCTTACTGTAATTCTTCTGCACCAGTCAATATTTGGTAACCGACATTGCACCAGGTGTCGATATTTTTACACTTTGCAAACCATCGTCTGCCGATCTTGCATTGCAGAGAATTTGGCGCCAATTTGTCTGCAAAAAGAGAAAAAGCATGAGTGGCATATTCAAGTATTAGTCATCACTTTTCCATTATTTGCGTTTACTTAAATTGATGCTATGACTGCGTTATCTTATCATTTCGTGTCTTATCTGGGTTTTTTTTTCAGATTTAGATCTGAGAGGTTCTTAATTCTGATGAATCTTTCGGCAGTTTTAGCGGCCGCGCAGATTACATTCTTGGCGGGAATTGAGGCAACCTCCAATCAGGTAAAAAATATCATCCCGACTTTTCTTTAATAGTTTATGATGTTCGGGTTTCAGCATTCATCTGAATAATTGAACCCTTTTAACGGATTATCAGCGTCACCGTACCGCGTATAATCCGTCAGACTACGGCGACTTCTTGTGATGACACGATGCGAGATAAGCTTAGTATCAAGATTGCGGAGCTTGAAAATTACATGTCCGTCCCAACCAAGTCAGCAGTTCATTCCATTGAACCGAAAAGGGTTGTATAGCTTACCTCCTAATTGAATTCAGCAACACGTTTGCATGTGTCATTGCCGAAACGCTTGGTCAGTAATTTGAAAAAATGCCGAAGTGAGATTGTAATGAAAGATTTGACTTGTCTCTTTTCCATGTGTGATTTGACAGATTATACAGGGTTTTTTTAATGAAAAATAAGTCTAAGAGGGCAAGCAGGGCTCTTGAAATGAAATCGCCTTCAGAGTTCGTGACTGAATAAAACGAACTCATAAAATATATTTTGCCTTTTACCCTGATAAGTATGCTAGGAAGTCTCCTCGTGTATTTCCTAACAAATGAAGATTAAATAAAAAAGCGTAATAGAGACATCAGTCAATATTTCCGTCAAATCGCCATGATTAAAGCGGGATAGGAGATCGGGGCACAGCTGGGATTACACTTGTCTGTGATTTCGCGCGGCGAGCACTTTCTTATAAGAGCCACTCGTTGCACACCCTTCGTTTTTGAATGAAATGCAATCCCAAATGCGCGGCACGTCCGTCTCAAATCCGGTCGTAGCCTCTTTTGACATTTTCTATTTTTGGATGTGCGCGCTCACTAATCACGCTCAAAGTAGGTCAGTGCACAGAGTAAAGCGCTCACGTCTTCTCAAGATGTCAAGTCAGTTCGACGCGAGACAGAAGCACTTTTATCAAAGGCCGCAAAGAAGGAGGTACTTGAGAATCGTATGGTGTGACGAATCGAGAGGAAGTAGAGTGTAAAGCTCACGTCACAGAATTCCCATTTCCGCTTGTATTATTTCATGATTTTCCCGCCTTGACAGTTCCAAACTACATGACGCGATGCTCAATCTGAAATCGTGGTGTAAATATACATCCGCTAGTGATCGGCTGTACAATTTTATCGAAGTACTCTGGTTGACTATCAAATTTGAAGCCGATGACGATAAATAAAGGAGAGCGGGAGTCATTTACAATAGAAAAATGGAACAGGCGACTTTCTTCTAAGTTCTAACGGTTCTCATATCAAATCATAGACCTGACAGTTTTCCTTTTTGTCGAGAAACCACACTTCTGATGGTTAATGATGATGATGATGATGATGATGATGAGAGAGAGAGAGAGAGAGAGAGAGAGAGAGAGAGAGAGAGAGAGAGAGAGAGAGAGAGAGAGAGAGAGAGAGAGAGATCGCTTAAATACAGCGCTCTCATCATATGAGAATGAGCAGACATGAAAATAATGACGAATTCGTCCAAGTGTTGAATGAACATATCTTCGCTAATCGCACATTATCAAACATCTCTGTGGATTTCTTTTCGAAGATGGTGAAATTGAAAGTGTCGTATTTCGAGTCTACAAATGGTGTGATTCTCAACATAACAGATGGAAAATCAAATGACTGGAACGTATATCACATAGCGAATGATTGCTGGCCGTTGGATGTTTATCATATGTGTGTAGATGAGTAGTATGAAAACTTCTATGGAATCTGATATATTTATCTTCTCGTGTGAATCGAACTACAAATTTTAATGCGAAACTCAAACATGTCCATGGAAAATCGTCGTGGCGACATTAACGGTCCGAGTGTACCGTGACAGAAATTATTGCTCGTAAACGATGTCTCGAGGAACTGTAAAAACTTCATGAGTTGTTGTGTAATGGAAATCCTTGATTCAAAAATGGCACGGCATCAAGATTATGTGACTCAATAAGATCGAATGCGCCCCGTGGACAGTGCTTTGGACACCGAATTTTTACAATACTTTACGTTTTCTATTGACTCGTTTGAAGACTATCTAGAAATTAAGTTTAACACTTTTCTGGCAATTAAATGTCTTTTAACTTTCCCTGTAGAGTTAACACAGGGGATGGCGACCATTTTGAACTTTAAATTGTAGCAAATTTGAGGTTATTTGTTTTTCTGATCTACAGTCGGTGACTTTTGGCGTGTTTTGATTTTTGCTTTTTGTTTCTTTCTGGATTATGAAAATGACTTGTTAAACGTTTTCGTGAGCTAGGCGAGAGTTGAGCAAAGTTTAGTGTATTCGTTTCTTTGTCTCGCGCATTTATAGCTCTGTAGTTTCACAGTGTTGGGAGTCCAGGAGGAATACTCGATATTAAATAATATTTTTTCTAATCTTTATAATATCTAGACAGTGTGCCAGATAGTTGCCGTGCTATTACACTATTTCTACCTGACCGTCTTCCACTGGATGTTAGCCCAGGGCATACAACTCTTCGTCAAGGTTCGGAACATGTGCCACGGTCGCTATCGTCTCGTGTCGTTCTACTGCGTCGGATACCTGCTGCCGTTGTTCATCGTGGGCGTCTCCATGGCGACGGGTCTGGAGAATTACGGAACGAGCAAATTGTAAGTTTGGCAACAGATAATGAATCAGTATGATGTCCGTCGAAATCGTAGCTATAGATTCACACAGCTGGCATTGAATTTGAAATTTTCTCAATACTGAACTGATCTAGTTTCCTCTATTTTCATTTTGCTCTACCACGATTCCGTGTATCATTTCCATAATTTGTATGCTGAAGAATAAAATAATGTCTTTACTAGCTACAAAATGGATGCTCCAGAACGTAATTACAGAAACGTTATAGTGAGAGTGTAGCATATAATTTGTCTATTTGAAAATTGTTTAGTAATATTCCATATTTTCCATCGTAAATCGTCAGTCTGATTTTCTCACCAAGGAAAGTGATCAGGAACCGCGTCGCAATTTGATGACAAATTAAAACAGTCACCTGTTGGTGCTAACGGGTTGCCATAGCGACGAGTAAATTGCAACGAAACGACACAAAACCGTTTTTTCCTTTGCATTTCATTCGAAATGCGCAGCATGATAGCCCATCAAATGCACAATTATGTCCTTGAGAGACTGTCAGTGATATGGTGACTGATATCACAGCCCCGGTTCCTCTTTTACAGCTGTTGGCTCTCCAACGACGACGGTCATATATTTGCCTTCATTGGTCCCGCTGTGTTCGTCGTACTGGTCAGTATAATTAAAATATTATTAACATGAAAACAGCATATTAACAAAGTAAGGTATTTACTCTGACACAGAAAGTGTGATTTCACCAATTGAGTTTCAGCATTTATGTATAAATAATACACAAGAGAAAGACAAAAGACAATATTTTGTGAATATATGACAATCATATGTTCAGTGCTCTTGTGACACACTTTTGTATATACTTCAGAAATCAATCACATCAAAGGAGTGTTAGTGTGTTTCTATTTTAGAAACTCTTTCTATTTCACATTTTCATGCCCTCGTTGGTAAGTTTAATTTAGCTCGGTACACTCGCCAAGCTGGTCCTTGACAAAATCAAAGGAAACGTGATGTGTGTCGATCGCTGGCTGAATGTTTTTCTCATTGTTAAATCGCATGTCTGAATATAATAAAAGAAAAGTACGACACGACAAAAAAACCCAGCAAACCTCAGAAACAAATGAACATGGAGATGAGTGTCTGCCACCTGTCTATCTATCTATCTATCTATCTATCTATCTATCTATCTATCTATCTATATCTGAATAGATACATACATACATACATACATATATATATATATTGTATGTATGTATATATATATATATATATATATATATATATATATATATATATATATATATATATATTATATAATTGCTTTTTCAGGTAAACAGCGTGGTATTAATAGCTGTCATGAAAGCATTCCTGTCTATCCGAGCAACTGCTAAGAAATCGGACTCCGAGAAAATCAAGTAAATATTGAAAATTTAATACAGCTCATCGTTCTTTCGTCTTCTAGTCGATGTCACAGGAAGTGTAAACAACCGTACTGTACGAATTTATCAAAAAGAAATTAATCCTGACAGTAAAACCTTACTAAGTGTTGAAAATAGAAAGCTGAAAAGGCATTGATTTCTCCCGCTGTAATTAGACCGTCTCGAACGATTGAACAGGAGCCAATGGTCTAGACACCAATTAACGGTCCCTTGCTCGAACCGCCTTGCTGTTGTGCCGCTGCTTAAATAGGTCGTGATCGATGTTGAACTCAACAGAGGTGGTTGCTCGGACGAGGTTAATCGAGTTAATCGGCTTATTTATTCAAGTCGGATGTTAACGTGAGTGACATCTTTCTACGAGCGGGTTAGATTGTCAGTATATCTACAACTGTGCGTGGAGCAGCTATGCATTGTACCGTAGAGTGAAGCGAAACGCCCCCATACTGTGATGCAGCGATAAGCAAACTGAATTATGAAACTTTTGCCTATTTCATCGCAGATCTGGTCTCCGGGCTGGAGTAATGTTGTTACCAATACTGGGTCTAACCTGCACTGTAAAGTTAAGTGTTAAAGGATAGAACACCGATTAAACGCCTTTTTGTAACACTTTTTGAACGCGTCCAGACGTTCAGAAATTTAACACTACGTGTTCAACCAACGTTCAATTTTGAACACACGTGTGCAGATTTTGAACGCTACGTGTTCATCAGATATTATATTGAACACCATGGTGTTCCATATCTGAACACACGTTGCACATGAAATGTGTTCAAAAAATTGAACGCATTTACGCGTTCAAAGGGCTGTAACACTTTTTGAACGCATGGACGCCGTTCAACGATAAGTGTGTTAAAGGCTAGAACACATGATGCGCGCTTGTTGAACACCTTTAATTTTGGGCGTTAAGGGGGTGTTCAAGCCTTGGAATAACATTACAGACCTCTGATATTCAATAAAATTATTTTATTCTAAAAATACACAAAGCATTTCTCGAGTAAAATACAATTACTGTAAAATGGGCAAATAAACATTGGCCAATTTGTATGTAAAGTTTGTCAGAGGAAATACCAACGGTGTTAACACCCTCCTATCAAAAACATAAGCATTAAAAATCACCATAAAAAATGTGGATCGTTTTAAAAAATATGAACAAAGTAATAACATAACAGGTTTTTCTTAAATATTGGGGATTACGTTTTAAGGTTCATACTTGTTTAAAATGTACAAAATATCAACTGAAAAAGCTCAAAATTTGGCTTACTTACTTCGTTGAAAACATGTGTATGTATGGAATGCATACTTCATTGTTTTACGATGGTTTCTTAAAGACATTTCCTCTTGTATAGACAATTGTAAATTTTGAAGAAAAAGAAAGTTAGTCAAGGCTTCTCTAGTGCACATGATACATAGTTGTCCACATTAAAGTAAACACAACATGTAAAGTTGTCAAAGTGTCACAGTAAGGCACAACATGCAGAAAGTGGGGAAAGTGGGTCCTTGTTAGGGTAAAACCTATTTCCTTGTCCAACAAAGTCCTTCATGAACAAAAAGCTTTGTTTGTTTGTAATATCTTTAAATAAACAATGACATAAATCGGTGACATTTCAAAAATCTACTTCTCAGAAATTAAAAACATATTCGTTAAGACCTTTCAGATTCTGGTGTACCTTGCTATTAATTGTTTATACAAATGTTTTTACCTAAAGTGATAAAATCACCCTTAAAATAAAAAAATGTAGATTGCATCATAATGTGAATATATCACATTCTGGTAATCCCTAATATCTTAAAATGTCTGAAATGTCTTTAATGTCTTAAAAATACAAAGTTTCAAATTTCTGCTTTATTTGAACAATCTGAAAAAGGCTATCAGTAGAGATCTATGTCCTAAATATCAAAGCTGTTCAATTAGCAGTTTTGAAAAAGATTTTTAAAGGACTTTTGACCAAAAATGACGAAAATTGCCATGAAATATAAAAAATTGAATATTTCATCACAAATAGCACAAATTTGACTAGGGTCATTCTTAGGGACATGTTTACCAAATATTGAAGACGTCAGTAAAAGAGAAGAAGATTTTTGCCAAAAATAGCAAAATTAGCCTCAAAAATATAAATTCGCATAGTTCATCATAATTTGAACATATGTGATTAGGGTAATCCCGGGGGACCTTTAATCCAAATATTAAAGGATTTGTACATGCTATTTTAAAGGAAAACCTTGGGATGTACAAATTCGAGGACAATGCTACACATCCACCTATTTAGCTGACGGCAAAGCTAAAAACCAGTTGCTAAGAACAAGAGACGTGTTAAGGTACAATACAAAATTCTCTAAGGTTTGGTAGCATGCTATGATCAACTAAATTTTATAAGGGCATAAGCTTCCAAAGACTTGAAGTCTCCTTTAACAGATGCAAGGGGGAATGGAAAATTGAAGCAGAAAGTGACAGAAAATTCAAAGTGAAAATTTCAGAAAATTCAGTGGACATTTTTACTCTGAATTTTCCGTCGCTTTCAGCTTTAATTTTTCATTCCATCCTTGCATCTGATAAAGGAGACTACACGTCTGTGAAAGCTTATTCTCCGGCAACATGTAGTTGATCATACCATGCTACTAAAGCTTAGATTAATTCAGAAAAAAAATACAGAAACTTATCATAATTCAGTTACTGACCCTTGGAAGTTTAAATCTACATTAGAGATGAACTGAGGTTCTCAAGCTTGTTTCCAGACAGCTACCTGTACACTCATCTTCTTTATTATCTGTACCACGTGCACCAGCTTCTGTAACAACTCTTCGATTTTCAGTTAAATCCAACTTTTTACATCCTGAAAATAATGCAACAATAGGTAATATGGCGAGATGAGACTTTAAATGAAAGACAAGAGACTGATTAGGTTAAGGAAAAGGGGAGACTTTCATAATTTTCAATACTGTTACAAAATATTGGTTTCTTCTTGTCATCAATTGACTAAAATAAAAAAGCCAAACTCTCATATGCTGAAACAATACATTGTATACTCTACGATGTTTAACTGATTTTTTACATGCGATTGTCTCTACTAAAAGACATGTGTTAGCTGTGATTACGCAGCGGTACTATGCAAGGCGTATCGATCGCGCTCAGGTCAAGGGTTATGGTGTCACGATGACCCTTGACCCGAGTGAGATCGATCGATAGGCCATGGCCAAAAGTACCATCGCGTATCACAGCTTGTTGTTGGTATACCAGCCACTGAAAGAAAAAAGGTTTCTTCACGTAGTTAAGCTATTTCAAAGTACAATACGATTAATTTCGAAGGATATTAATACAGATGCTTCAAAATCTAATACCTTTACTATTTTGGGAGAGAAACTTACCCTTTCTGGTCATGTTTCCGCACGATCACGACTTCAGGGTGCGCTTATAAGAAAAATGTCGCAACTTCCGTTTTGATGCATCATGGGATAGGAAAAAGCACCAAACTTGAACACCAAGTGTTTAGAAATAGAACGCCTCTTGCACGCCGATGTTAAAATTAAAACGTTCATGGTGGTTTTCTGTTTTTATTTTCAAATTTTCAAAATTTCAACACGTAATAAGCGTGTACAATTATTTTGTATACTTTCTTTTTTAGAAAAAACATGCTTTCAGCAATTGTAGACCGGAAATACTTTTCACTTAGTGGGAAATTCGTCACACCAAAATCCGTGTACGTTTGCCGGACAGCGAGGCAGTAGTAAATTGAATATAGCCATTGTAAAGTAAAAAACACAAAAGACTGTTAATTGTTTCACAGTATTGTAAAATTTCTGTGATGCTGAGTTTTTGAACACTTGAAGGAGATGGCTGTTAACACATAGTGTTCAGGTTTAGAACATCATTGTTAATAATATGAACAGTAGTGTTAACAATATGAACACTAGCCGTTCAAATTTGAACACCGACACGTACATTTTGAACGCGTAAAGACGCGTCTAGCGTCCGCTATTTTTACAGTGTGGCTGTTTGGCGTCTTTTCCTTCAGTCAGCACACCGTCTTTTTCCAGTACCTCTTCGTCATCTTCAATTCAACCCAGGTGATCTTTCAAACATTTGATTTTTTTTTCAGGAAAGAAGTCAAATGTCTACTATTGATTTGAATTTTGAAGCTGTGTCGCCTGTAAAATTAAACGATGGAATGATCATGTTTTTTCGTTGTTTGATCAGTAGCAGTAACCTTTCTGCAATTGATGGGAAAGGTTTTAAATTGCCGTGAAATGTCAATAAAAGTGTCGGGTTTCTTTTCAATTTTGTAATGACAACTTTTCTGATAGATTTTGCTCCTCGCAAATTAGAGAAGCAAATGGCTCCGTTCAGAATTCGAAGAACTGATGCATATCTTAACACGCTCGAATTTGGCACTTTCAATGCGTTCGGCACCCCTAGGGAACTGTTCAATACGACGGCATATCATAGCGTATGTCAGCACTTGCCACGGCCCATGTATAATTCAACTGATTATCCACATTCAGTTGCATGAGAACTATTGCTCTTTGAAACATCCAATTTTCGAATTGCACGTTCACATTGATTGCCTACGTAGGCACGTCCCTGTGGATACAATCGCGCAAATTAATAAATCGGCTGAGAGATTGACAACTTTTCATTGTCTGGTAATCCTCCATCTGCTTGTGTCTATGTCCTCTATTCGTCGTTGGTCAGCATCTTGAATAATTCATTAACTTTCGGGAATATACGAGAACGTATCGTCCTTTAAAGATGTTCTATCGGCTTTTCAGGGCTTTGCCGTCTTCATCTTTCACTGCGTCCTCAATGATGAAGTGAGGAACGCCTGGAATCGAAAGCGAGGCGGCCTCGCTTTCAAAACATCCTCGTACCCCTCGTCCTCCTCCTCGGATTCGAAGACGATGACGTCAAACGTTAATCAGGTAATTTTCCCGCCATGATATTTCAGAAGAGAGAGTGCACCCTTTCAGTCGGTTTGACAGACAGAAGACGCTAAGTGACATGAAGTAACGACGAATTGATGAGTTTATCCTGCATTTCTTCAGCGTTTGTAATAATTCTAATAGCTTGTTATGGTACGACATGACCGCATTTCTAAGAGGAAATATGTCAACAAACTCAATTGATGAGATACAAAAGACGATAGCGGCGCCTGTGGTGAAGAATCATGAAAGAAATGATTCCGTGAACTTTTCCAAGCGTAAACTCATGATAAGGAACTTTCATCTCGTCCCAACTCTTTCTGCTGTCGATTTTACAAATATGCAACATGCAAAAAATAGCTGTGGTAATTTAATCCCTTTCTGCTCGTGCGCGAAATTATGTTTCAAGTCTTTTTGAGAGTGGAGATTTAGCCGAGCGGTTCTTTCTGTTGCCTCTCCGCTAGGCGATTGATGCCGTATGTTGTGGGTTCGAACCCGATTGAAAACTAGCCGTATTTAAAAGTAGGATACACCTCGAGGATAAATTGTCAGACTTCACATTTCCCCAATACATATCTGGTCTATCGCTTGTGGGGCCTCGTACAGAAGGTCTGTGGGTAGGTGAAGTTTTCACCTTCATCATTTCCCCATAGAGTTAACGCAGCAGTTTCAACTATTTTGAATTTCAAGTGTCGGTTTATGTTGGGTAATTTGTTAACGTTATTGAACAAGGTATGTACACAAACGATACGACAGAATACACGATATCGATACCATAAACATTAATATCTTTGAATGTAATAAAGGAACTATGGTACATGCTAGTGTTCATATTGTTGTCCGTGTACGCGTACTGCGCCCTCGATGTATCAGCTTCAAGATGCAATGTGAACCGCTCGAACATACTAACCTTGTCTACACATGCTCTGTTTCCAAGGAAACTACCTGTACGGCAGCTGGCACGGACAAGTCTGCAATGACCGATTCCAAGACAAGGCTTAACAAGGTACAACAAGCTTGGAACTGAAAATCCCTTTCCTATGAAGATAGTTCATAAACTTTGAAGTTCAGACTAAGTCTTGTGGTTGTTGAAGTTACCAGTTGTCCCATGTTCTTCACGGTACAACTGAAGTCTCTTTTGTTCTTCATTACTGCTTACTTTGCTTCTTTAAACAAGCTAAATCAGCAGACACAGCCAATTTCCTTCTGAAGAGAAAGACGCACGCTGGTTACGAAAACGTAAATCCGGGGCGGATAGATGCCGCGGCGATTCGTACAGTATCCGTGTTCACAATATCACCATCAAAGGCATTCATTCGACTGATATGAAAAGCTCCAGAAATTGCATATTTAATAATAAAATGGCGTAAGCTTATCTGGTAAAATCATGACCCCTCGAGAGTCTATGCTTACATGGAGAATATTCACTGTGGATGAGTAACCTTAGATCTGCAGCTAGAAACTTATTCTTAACGTATTTTATCAGACCAACTCATTTTATGCAATTTCGTTGCACTTCTATCATGACTTTCAGATTATTTATATTTCTACTTCTTAAAGTTTTATGTGCACAAACCAGTTGGAAACAAAATTTATCTCCACTTAAAATATAAAACATTCGTTTCTTATAATACTTACGTGTGTGTTGATTAAATTTAACTAAATATCTGTGCTAGAATCTTGCTTGATTCAGAACACCTAAGACATTATGCTTTGAAGTAGGAAAAAACCAAATACAGGTGGATAGTGAACTTTCTTTTCACAGTACAAATGATCGAATTAAATGATTATAAATTTTGTATTACTGCTTCAATCAAATGTATAAGATTTAGTTCAAGTGTAGGACTATAGTAAATGCTGTAAAACCACACGTTATTCCTGCATAGTTCCGGCAAACAATGATTCAGAAGCGACATCGTCGCTGACAGGTTGCACCGATGAGGGCGCTGTATTCGAAACTCATTTTAGTAAATTTGTACATGTGAATACGATCAAATGTAATATTTAACTTACACAGAAATTCATTCTATTTAAAATGTGTTGATTGGCTTTATTTAATTTGTGAAATAGTACAGAATGCTGTGCAACATTGAGCTGGGGATTGTGAAATCGATGATTTCGGCAGAAACGGTATTGTATTTATGTGTAAATTTACTTGTGTTATATAGAGTCCCATTTTTATTTCTTTATATATCTTAAACGTCACCTATATGAATGTATAATTCTGTTATCGAATATGCGTTGCCAATTACGCCTTACTTCGCTTGGTTCTTGTAAAGTGTTTTTGTTTTAATATCGGTTGTTTTCGTAAATTTTACTCGGCGCTACATTCAGTTAATAGTGTCAATGCTTTGTTACACACATTGATTGAACCACAGACAAATATAGAATATAGAATAGAATATAGAATATATATATTTGTCTGAGATTGAACCATACAGCTTTCCAGGTGATTTTGATGCAGAAAATGTAATGATGTTATATATTTTTCAAATAGCTAACATGATACAAATATTAAACAATCGTTTATCATTATGTTGACTGACTTTCAAAAACATTTTCGCTGCAAGGTTCTCTGAAGGACGCTAATTTACGGAATGCATGACGTAAGAAATTCTATGCTGAAGGATCTGTAAATACAACTATGCCACGTTATTTACATCTCTGCCTTATGATCTGCTGCTTCACAATATGTATTATCACGCTTGAATGTAATTACAAATGAAATTATCTAAACATTATTGAACAGAACCTTGATATGTATTTTATTGACTTATACCGTGTTGATCTTTAAAAGTCCATCATGATGAAGTGTTAATTTGAACACGTTGTCTTTTATCTTTTAGAAATGTTATAGGGCTGAGCGACTTTATGTTGTTAAATTCACCAAGCCTAAACTCTATACCCGTAAGAAGAAGTCATTATAAACTGTCAAGTCAGCTTGCGCGCTTCACGCCGTCATGGTTACGACAGGGCGCTTAAGCTTGTGCGCGAGAACAATTTGTATCAATGACCTCACACCATGGGTCACAGTTTGGTACCCCTAGGTTCATGGTTAATGATCCCCATCCTTTGCTAATGACATTCTAAAGTCTCACAAATACTCAGTTCCTATAATTTTTATAATAAAATACTATCATAGCCTTATACAAACAACTTTTAGTCAATTGCCAGAATATTTCTAGAATATTACCTAGCAAAGTGTTATGATCTAAAAATGTAATGTGACAAGATCTATGAAGTCACCCTTTACCTTTTAAATACGATATCTGTATCGTTTGTGATATCTTTCAAGCCTTCTTTTCCGTCCATAACGTTTTCACGACGATGTACAAGAGAATTGTGACTGACTATTTTCGAAATTATTTCAATAAAGTCACTTAATAAACTACTTTCTTGACTCTCTTTTTTTCATGCCTAACATTCTATGGTCGGGTCGGGACGGGTCTAGCTGGGCTTGCACAAAATACATTCTTTACATTTAATACATTTAATACATTTTTTACATTTTTGTCACGAAAGGTCTGCACGAAATACATTCTTTACCGGCATTTAATACATTTTTTACATTTATGTCACGAAAGGTCTGCACGAAATACATTCTTTACATTTAATACATTTTTTACACGAAAGGTCTGCACGAAATACATTCTTTACATTTAATACATTTTTTACATTTATGTCACGAAAGGTCTGCACGAAATACATTCTATGGTCGGGTCGGGACGGGTCTAGCTGGGCTTGCACGAAATACATTCTTTACATTTAATACATTTAATACATTTTTTACATTTATGTCACG
The DNA here is from genome assembly GCF_041260155.1 of Ptychodera flava. NCBI lineage: Eukaryota > Metazoa > Hemichordata > Enteropneusta > Ptychoderidae > Ptychodera > Ptychodera flava. The sequence continues at coordinate 14,902,573 of NC_091930.1, read as the reverse complement.
AAAGGTCTGCACGAAATACATTCTTTACATTTAATACATTTTTTACATTTATGTCACGAAAGGTCTGCACGAAATACATTCTATGGTCGGGTCAGGTTTAGCTGGGCTTGCACGAAATACATTCTTTACATTTAATACATTTTTTACATTTAAGTCACGAAAGGTCTGCACGAAATACATTCTATGGTCGGGTTGGGTTTAGCTGGGCTTGCACGAAATACATTCTTTACATTTAATACATTTAATACATTTTTTACATTTATGTCACGAAAGGTCTGCACGAAATACATTCTATGGTCGGGTCGGGACGGGTCTAGCTGGGCTTGCACGAAATACATTCTTTACATTTAATACATTTTTTACACGAAAGGTCTGCACGAAATACATTCTTTACCGGCATTTAATACATTTTTTACATTTATGTCACGAAAGGTCTGCACGAAATACATTCTATGGTCGGGTCAGGTCGGGTTTAGCTGGGCTTGCACGAAATACATTCTTTACATTTAATACATTTTTTACATTTATGTCACGAAAGGTCTGCACGAAATACATTCTTTACATTTAATACATTTTTTACACGAAAGGTCTGCACGAAATACATTCTTTACATTTAATACATTTTTTACATTTATGTCACGAAAGGTCTGCACGAAATACATTCAATACATTAAATATCCGTACTAAATACACCGAACTGTCGGGTCTCTCGGGAGTTATCGGACATCATCGGGAGTTTGGGCCGGTCTTGTACGAAATGCATTTTTTACATTTAATACATTCTTTACATTTTTTTACATTTGGAGGCCTATATGAAAGTTCTGCACGAAATACATTGTAAGGTCGGGTCGGATCTAGCTGTGCTTGCAGGAAATACATTCTTTACATTTAATACATTCTTTACATGAAAGGTCTTCACGAATAACATTCTTTACATTAAATGCTTTTTTCGTATCATGTCCCACGGTCCCTCCACAAGTGGTTATGCCAGGACAATTTTAGCCCATTTTGAACTTTAACAAGCCATGCTACAACCTGCCCCGAGCTTATGATATATTTCGTGCAGAACCTTCATGCCATCAATGTAAAACATGTAAAAGTGTATAAATTGTAAAGAATGTATTAAATGTAAAGAATGTATTTCGTGCAAGCCCATCTAGACCCGGCCCCGATCATAAAATGTATTTCGTGCAGACCTTTCATGACTTAAATGTAAAAAATGTATTAAATGGAAAGAATGTATTTCGTGGAAGCCCAGCTAAACCTGACCCGACCATAGAATGTATTTCGTGTATTAAATGTAAAGAATGTATTTCGTGCAAGCCCAGTTAGATTCGACCCGACCATAGAATGTATTTCGTGCAGACCTTTCGTGACATAAATGTAAAAAATGTATTAAATGTAAAGAATGTATTTCGTGCAGACCTTTCGTGACATAAATGTAAAAAATGTATTAAATGTAAAGAATGTATTTCGTGGAAGCCCAGCTAAACCTGACCCGACCATAGAATGTATTTCGTGTATTAAATGTAAAGAATGTATTTCGTGCAAGCCCAGTTAGATTCGACCCGACCATAGAATGTATTTCGTGCAGACCTTTCGTGACATAAATGTAAAAAATGTATTAAATGTAAAGAATGTATATCGTGCAGACCTTTCGTGTAAAAAAATGTAAAAAATGTATTAAATGTAAAGAATGTATTTCGTGCAGACCTTTCATGTAAAAAATGTATTAAATGTAAAGAATGTATTTCGTGCAGACCTTTCATGTCATAAATGTAAAAAATGTATTAAATGTAAAGAATGTATTTCGTGGAAGCCCAGCTAAACCTGACCCGACCATAGAATGTATTTCGTGTATTAAATGTAAAGAATGTATTTCGTGCAAGCCCTGTTAGATTCGACCCGACGACCATAGAATGTATTTCGTGCAGACCTTTCGTGACATAAATGTAAAAAATGTATTAAATGTAAAGAATGTATATCGTGCAGACCTTTCGTGTAAAAAAATGTAAAAAATGTATTAAATGTAAAGAATGTATTTCGTGGAAGCCCAGCTAAACCTGACCCGACCATAGAATGTATTTCGTGTATTAATGTAAAGAATGTATTTCGTGCAAGCCCAGTTAGATTCGACCCGACGACCATAGAATGTATTTCGTGCAGACCTTTCGTGTAAAAAAATGTAAAAAATGTATTAAATGTAAAGAATGTATTTCGTGCAGACCTTTCATGTAAAAAATGTATTAAATGTAAAGAATGTATTTCGTGCAGACCTTTCATGTCATAAATGTAAAAAATGTATTTCGTGCAGACCTTTCATGTAAAAAATGTATTAAATGTAAAGAATGTATTTCGTGCAAGCCCAGTTAAACCTGTGACCCGACCCGGCCATAGAATGCATTTCGTGCAGACCTTTCACGACATAAATGTAAAAAAATGTATAAATGTAAAGAATGTATTTCGTGCAGACCTTTCGTGCCTTAAATGTATTAAATGTAAAGAGTGTATTTCGTGCAGACCTTTCGTGTAAAGAATGTATTAAATGTAAAGAATGTATTTCGTGCAGACCTTTCATGTAATAAATGTATTAAATGTAAAGAATGTATTTCGTGCATTGATAAATGTAAAAAATGTAAAACGTGCAATATTCTTGACTACTGGCCATGGATGTTCAATAGCCAGCTAGTTGTTACATTTTCTTACTGAGACCGGTACCGCTCCACACGTTTTAGAGTTCGTGAAGCACTCACGCACGCGTGCTCGCTATCATGTGATAAGGAACGGGAAGGCTTTAAATCAGCGATGTTATGAATGCTTTGTTTGTGAAATACCAATCAACCGTCGAAAACAGAAACTAACATTTAAATGAATATATTTTATGCGCTAATTCTTGAGTAGCAGTAACGTTATGAATGTATAACAATTATCGCTGAATCAGTATCACACTTACATTTATTTTTTTTTATTAGATTTATGGCCACTACGTTTAAAAAATAGTGGTTGGTGTTTCAATCACATTTGGTATATTTTACTGAAATAATGGACGATAATACTTTTTTTTGGATGCATAGAAAAATTGTTGTTGGCGTAAATGAATGGAGATTAAATAGATGTATGAGGGTTATTAGCTGTGCGGAGGAGCTAGGCCGCAAACACGTATCGGATGTCACAGGTCGGTGCAAAGTGGGTTAATTCCAAATGAGTCACTTATCATGCGGTGTTTAATTTTCCTCATTTATTCCAATGATTTTTATCAATTGTTGTAAGCTGATGATATTTTGCTGTCTTCCGATATCCCAAATGTCTATGGATCATGAATCGAAATGCTTGACGCTACGTTCGTGAGACGGCCCGGAGACGGAGGCAATTTATTACACTTAAAGGTTAATGCTTATAGCAGCTGTTGACACCAACGTCAACAATTTTAACAGCACTATCTCAATTCTATATCAATTTGCACACACATCACAAGCACACTTTATTAGCGGTAATCCCACAATACTCTACGGGGACCTTTGGGATCGATTCATAAGAGTGTATGACTACGTGATAGAGGCTAAGCTAAGAGAAAGAGAGAGTGGCAACTCCTTTACGTTTGCGAGATGGCGTCAATATTCAAAAGGCCTGTTCTGTTGTGTTAGCCTGTCTCGTCACGGCTTCTTGCATTATCCTATTCAGCAGAGCCTATAACCCGTATCGTGTCGCCGCGAACAGGTATGCATCTCGTTTGTTTGTATCAGGAGATACCACGGCCACTAACTCAGGGAGAGTGCCGCCTCAGTGCTCGGCCTGTCCGTCGTCGACTCCCCGAAAGCGCATCCTCTTCGTCGCCAAAGCCCGGACTGGCTCCACTTTCATTGGTGAGCTTTTCAATCAGAACCCGAACGTTTTCTACCTATTCGAGCCGCTGCGTGTGGTTTCAGATATGGTGAAAATGAATGTAATACCGGAAACTTATCGCGCCAATATGTCGGCAGAATTGCTACACAACTTCATCTATCGTTGTGATTTCTTAACCTACTACGTGTATCATTTTCGAAGGTGGAATGGTTATATCTCGCAAAGTAAGGCTTTGCAGAAGATATGTAAACGATACAAACGGTGCACAAATGTCTCATTTTCTGACCTCAAAGAGGAATGTCTAAAGTACGACGTCATGGTTATTAAAAGCATACGCGTTGAAGATCTGAACAATCTGATGCCGATGCTGCACCAAGAGTGTTTCGATTTCAAGGTGGTCCTGCTCGCTCGTGACCCAAGGGCAGTCGCCTCGTCCAGAAAATACTTCAAATTTATCAACCCGGTGCACAAAACATTGTACGAGCTCGGTATCGCCAAGCCTTTGAACGATACTACAACCGAACTTCACCCGGACAACGTGCACGACTACTGCAAGTGGCTTGAGCGCAACCTAGCTGCTTTCAGAAAGGCCACATCGCGGGCGAGGAGACGAATTGTCGTGCTGCGATACGAGGACGTCGTGACGAACGTGACGCAGAAGGCTTTGGAACTTTACAAAACATTTGGAATCAGAGCAACCGAAAACGTACTGAAGTGGATCGCTGACAATACTCAGAGCAAGGAGAACGCAAAGAGGGGATCCCATGACATGAAAAGAAACTCGACCAGTTCGGCGCTGGCCTGGAGGTCAGATTTAAGCATAGACGATGTAAAACTGGTACAAAGCGCTTGCAATGACGTCATGCAAGCACTTGGGTACAAACTCATTAAGCGGGAATCTGAGCTTATCAACACGTCTGCATCATTATTAGAACCCGTGCTCTTCGAATGAAGAATGTAAAACATTTTGCAATTGTGTTCATTTTTTCACATTGTTACACTGTTACATAGTTACATGCACACCTGTATACATACATACATACATACATACATACATACATACATACATACATACATACATACATACATACATACATACATACATACATACATACATACATACATACATACATACATACATACATACATACATACTTTCTTTATCACTACAAGTAATTGTATTAATTTTGACTGAACTATGGTATTTCAAATAAAGATTTCGACTCCACACCGTCTGACTGCTTTATATATTACCGACAAGTTCTTATCTCCTCTCCAACTTGTGTATACACCACTGTAATTGCTCGAAAACATTACCAACTTGCTAATCCGCTGTCCGTATCAGCGGATTAATTGATTAAGTCAACACCACAGCCGTCAAACACGTAGTAAAATAAATTACTTGTAGTAATAAAGAAAGCAATCAGACGGTTTGGAGTTGATATCTTTATTTGAAATATCACAGTCAAAATTAATCAAATCAAATAAGGTAAACCGTTGCACAAAAAAAAACCTTCCTTCCGACCCCAGGGGGACTGATTTATTTTCCCAGTGGCTTGTCTAGATCTGTCGGCGATGTAAGCCGATATAGCCATTATTCACACCCAAAGAACTTTATACATTAGCAAGTCCTTAAATTCGAGAGAACTTTCCGCTCGTCACCCAAAACAAGGTAAGGTTAGATTTATTCACACTTCTGATGTGTTTTGTATATAGTATTTAGAACTGTACGCTTTGCGTTCGTATTTCAGAGCGTGTCGTCTGAGTTTTGAAGATAAGCAGACATTGTGTCGAGTGTATTAAGTTTCATCGATGTCACCGCACAGTCGCTAGGCTGTAGTAACATCCCTTATGGGTTTGCGGATAAATTGTATGAACTTCTTTTAGCTCTCTGAACAAAATACAACAGAGGTTATCGCGGTTTGCCTCATGTGACTGACATGTAAAAGTGTAATAATTATCGATGGCCGTTATAGCTTGTGACCTTGCACCTTGGTAGACACATATATTGTGTACACAGGTTGTTTACATGTTATGGTAGTTCATCTGATACTTCCATTCGGGTTTGTGGGTGCGTGTACAATATGTAGGGTCTGCTTGTAGGAAGCTTTTCATGACATTTTAAGGTAGATCGCGCCTCGGGGACACTGATTTTGACTCGCAAACTTTCACAATTCTGTTCTGATATACCACTTGTTGGGGTTCATTTTAAAGCTCTTGGTGTAAGAAAACTTTTGCCGCCTTAGTTTCTCAAAATTCGAAAATTATTTCATAGAGTTAACACAGAGATGGCGGCCATTTTGAATTTTAAATATCGGTAAATATTGGGTTATATGTTTCCCTAGTACCAAAATTTTCAAGGTGACACATAATTTTTATTCTTGATTTTGAATGAGAATGGTTGAAAGATTCCTCAAGGAACGTTTGAGCAAAAGTTTTTTAAGTCCTTCACTTTCGAGGCACATACTACCTTAAAAGAATATAAACGGCCCTTCCTTGTAAACAAGGGTTCTCGCAATTATTCTGTATCACTAGTGTGTCCGACGCAAGTAAATGCTATTGAATAAGTTCTATCTATCCTTCTCTCCCATACTTTCAATCCAATTTGATTACTGAAGCGATTTCATGAAAATTATTTCCAGCAGAGATTTGTAAATTTCAATCGTGTATCTGTTGCAGTCACATTGCATATCAAACATGGTCGACAGTATTGACGCTAAAATCTATAGTAGGAAGTGCTATATTCAGAGAAAGGTTCTTGTAATAATTTTGCAAACCGTTTATAGTGTCAGTGCAACCGACAGCGGAGAAAACAGAATTGTTTCAACCATTGGAAGCCCAATAATTTACCGATGAAACGTAAATAATAATTGTACACGGCATCTGGTGTTTTTTATCCGTTCTAGTGCATAACCGAAAATTATAGTAATCATGTCAATCTGTTCACAAACATATATTTCGTTCACCGATAATTGGATTTTGAACGAAATTAGCACTGTGATCCAAGGTCGATAAATAATGATATGAATTTTTTGATGTGTGCAGAGTCTTTTAAATTAACACGATTTGAACTAATTTGGGATAATTGGATGGTGAAGTAATGTCGATTAATCTTCAAATGTTATCTCGTCTGCTTTTGTTTTTATATTACACACTTTTTTTGGACAATTTGCGATATTGCAACTTTCAGCTATATGGCATATAACACTTTTTAAAAAATTGCAAAATATGAAAATCCGATTATCCTAAATTGGTTCCAGTCGTGTTAATTGCTTTTGTTGGCACAACAAACAACATAACAAGCTGGGATTTTAAGTCAATTAAAGTAAGCTTGAAGTCTCACAAGCAAAGGACTAAGACTGTGTTATTATTCACTGACAACACGGAATCACGGGAAAAAGTGTTCATATCTGAGAATAGATGTGAAATAAAACACGTGGAGGTGACAATGCTGTCGGGAGATTAAATGTCAACTTATGTGAAGGCATCCATCGCGCAATTAGCGGATGATTTTTAAATATTCTATTTCAAAACAAATGTAATCTGTATTTCTTAACTCAAAACACAAAGCACACGACCGAAACATCAACGTCGGCCGATTGTCAGTAAGGGGAAAATTGGTTTGATATTCCGCCGAGCCTTTGTGGCCCTATAGTCAGTATTGATATCAAGGAGCGGTTGCTTATCCAAGCCCCTGCTTTACCGTATTCATGAACGAGCTTGGTTAATATCCGATGTTCCGTGGCTAATGGAGGTCTTTCTTTTTAGATACCGATTATAATACAGAAAAGACAAACGTTACTAGTTCGATGCTCGACTTATCATGAGAGTCACTTAATATAGTATCAGTCGCTAGATTTAGTTACACCAAGTCCATCATAAAACAAGGACGGTTGATCATGTTATCAGGGGCAGTCGATCATATAACGGGGGCTAACGAACGTAACTCCTTAGTTTTTAGGTGCCGCCAACTGAGCTGTTCGTGCAAAAAGGTGTTCGTTTTTCGGCGGGCGGGCAAATTTCAAAACTAATCAGCGGGCGGGGAGAAAAAATCTATAATTTCACTATTTTCAGTGGGCGGTGAGAAAACCTTTGACAGTGGGCACCAGAAGATACGTAGAGGGAGGGGAAAGCGGCGTGGTTGATAGAACTTGAGGGAGTTTTAGCACCTAAATTAGAGGGGAGTAATGTTCCAAGCTATACTGCCAGCTGCTCCCACGGTTTGCGTTGATCTGGGTTGCCTAGTAGGCATCTAGTTGGCAATGGGAAATTTTAGTAGTGGGGAGAGGGCAGGGGAGCTTAAAATGTTGTGGGAGCGGGCAGACTATAGATACTTGAGGGCGGCGGCCATCAAAAATTAAGTGGGAGGGCATATTTTCCTTGTATGCCGGTGGGAGGGCAGTTCCCCTCCAAATTTTGGATCAAGGTCAAAAATACGAAAAATCGGTATATCAGCCTTCAAAACATGTTTTGTGATTTTGCGAAATTCATGAAATTTACCAGTTGGCGGTACCTTAGTTTTGGTGGATACCCAAAAACAAACTCCCGACAAAAAGTAACTCGTAAATGCCTTGAAAACTCTACTGTTTACCATCTAGTTTAAAATAGCCGAGGCCGTTCGCGTTGGCCGAGGCGATTCTAAACAAGAAACTCCGAGGTTTTTTTTTCTGACTTAAACCACACGGGTCACAATGATCACATTCCAGTAACCCACAGGATGTGTCAGCCTATTCAAATCGCTTCGAACCTAAATAGACAATGATTGTTATTATTAGGTTCTGACAGGATCGCCTGTCTAACAGAAGCACCGCAAATTGCGGAGTTTCGAGGAAATAAACACACTGCCGAAAACAATACTATGACGTATAGGGAGTGTGATTAGCTCACGTGTGTAAACACGTGGGCTAATGTCATAGCGATGTCTGACTGTCTGTCCGTGTGTGTGTGTGTGTGTGTGTGTGTGTGTGTTTGTGTTAGTGTGTATGTGTGTGTCTGTCTGTCTGTCTGTCTGTTTACACGATAACTCAAAAACGCCTGAACGGATTCAAGTCAGATTTGGTACACAGGTACCATATGCTACTTGCAAGTGTGGCTTGCATATTAATGAAGTTATGCAATATTGTTTTTTTTCGTACAATGGTTTCCCTATGGAGACGGTAATGACAGTGTAGACATATATCAAGAAATACTGCACAAAATTTCATGAAACTTTTCACAGATGACAATCTAAGAACATTATGATGATACTGTGAGTGTCATGTCAATTACCTTCTCATTTGCATATTTAATGAACTTTTTTTATTAGTGAGATAACTCTGAAATTCCTGCACCAAACTTGATGATACTTGCAACAACTATTGATCTGATATATATCTAATTATACTTGGAAGCATAAGGCAGTGTCAAGTTAATAGTTAGGTCATTTGCATATTTCATGAAGTCTTATAATTAGTCATATAACTCCGAAATAACTGCATCAAACGTCATGAAAACTGCTGCACATACTGATACGACAGATATCTAACTATTGTAAAGCATTTAGTAGTGTAAAGTTAATTAAGGGTTCATTTGCATATTTAATAAAATTTTTAATTAGGTATATAACTCTGAAATTTCGGCACCAAATTTTGTGAAACGTGCTACAGATATTGATTTGATAAATATTTAATTGTGCTATGAATCATTGAACAGTGTCAAGTTAATTTAGGGTTTATTTGCATATTTAATGAACTTTGTAATTAGTGACACTACTCTAAAATTACAGCATTAAATTAAATAAAACGTGCTACAAATGTTGATCTGATGAATATCTTATTGTCCCATGAAGCTTGAGCAGTGTCAAGTTAATTAACAGCTCATTTGCATATTAAATAAAGTTTTGTAATTAATAATTAAACTCTGAGAGTACTGTGCGAAGTTGAAAAAAAAACCTGCTTCATATAGTGATAACATATATCTCATGTTCTGTGAAGCGTACTACTATTAATGAACCTGTTGTAAAACACGTGAGCATATTCAGTTCATATTTGGTTTTAATATGGAGTCTCAGACTATACAACCTGTCGTTAACACACATGTTTTGCAAATTTACACAAGAATTGAGGTAAACAAACTTTACGTTTAATCTTTTCCAAGGTTCAAAGTACTGGTCTATATTCTTGATATACAGTTTATTCAAATTAAGCAATGACCTCCGCCGAAGCTTAAGGTGGGAACACACGAGAGTCTGGTACATTCGCGACCTATAACACAAGCCGATAAGCAACTATATATATAAAACATCGAGTTTACAAGGGGTTAGTACTATTGTATTATATCAACTTGTGTGTCTATGTCGTCGTTTTTAGGTATTCTCGTTACTTTAAGCAACAAATGCTGGAAAACGACCGTCTGAGAGATCGAACGTCGGAAATCAACGCCCGAGACCAAGCATTAATTCTTTTATAAGTTGGGATTAAGTCGACAACACGCACACATGTACAGAATTCAACATTGACAACAACACACGCATTAAACCACAAATATTTCTAGTCCTTGACATTCAGCAAAAGTCTTTTTCTCCTTCCTTTTTTTATTCCTAACAATGCTGGTTTGGCACTATTGATGCAATAGTTATTGTCTTTTATCACTATTTGCACATTACTTCCATTTTCTTTTCAGCATTTTTGGACATGCAAACAAGGATAGCTGTCCTGATGACTATGTAAATGACGCGCAAGTTTTGAAATGACGCGTGCGGTGACAAGAAACAGGTTTTGTTGGCCTTAAGTTCCAGTGAAGGAGACGACAAAAAGTGACAGTGACAAGTAAAGCAAGAGCCAAACGAGCAGTGAATCATTTTTTAGATCGAGAATGAAAAAAAAAATCTACAACCGTGTTTCCAAAATACTATTTATTTAATTAACCAGTTATTAATTATATAGATATTTATCAGTCACCTCCTAAATTTCCCATGCAAGGTAAATGCCCCGCCCTTTATTTGTTTCTGCATGAACCTTCTATGCAGGTTTAGGGGCCCATTTTAGCACTGCTAAAACAGTATTTTAGCAAAGATCACGGGAATGAGCTTTATTCCAATCAGAGTGGCGCATGGTAACACGCTTGGATGATACAGTGTAATTTGATTCTAAAAAAGGTACAGTTTATCTCACATAGCGGCCAATGCATCATATGGTCATCGGCACCAGTAAAATTATTAATTAAATCTTTAATATCTTAATAATCAGTAGATTTGCATACAAATTGGATACAAACGATATTATCGGAAAGTGCACGAACAAGCTTAATACCTATTACTAGGATCATGTTGTCGAGGTTTTGACGCAGCATATGTTTGAATGATATTGAATGAACGTGAGAATTACACATTATGGGTCTGCAATGTGCAACAGAGGGTATAACTGTGAATTTTGACATGTACATTGAAGATCAATGGCTGTATTGATGTTCAAAGTTTGTGGTCATTAGATTTATCGTTCTTATCTTTAATTCATATCTATCGTCTGATCAAACCACGTCTTTTAAGTGTTGTATAACAAACATTATATCACAGGCATATGATGGTGCAAATACAGCGATCTGATCGGTCGAGACGCGAAAAGAACCGTGGCATATTCGCGATATAGCACGATATTGTCCTGGCAAACAGCAAAATATTGTTTTGACGTTCCATGCCAGAATTTCAATATACTGATATGATATAATAGCAATAAATCATACCCAGCGACGGTATACCACGAGATTTTGACCAGTTCACTTCTTATATTCACTCGCTGTCGATCGTGCATATATGTAGTGAACTGGTCAAAATCTCGTTGTATACCGTCGCTGGGTGTGCTTTATTGCTTTTATTAATCTTTCGATAATTTCAGGAGCACGAACACGAGTACGAGCTCGGGAGGGGGGGGGGGAGATATGACACTGCTACCTCAAAACTCTATATCCCTGACGACATGTACATGTAACTTCTACACGTATGTTTATTATAAACGGGCGTTAACTTTGAAGACTCGGAGTCTCTACTCTTTTCATGTATATCCAGACGACCTTCCCCATGGCAATATCCTGACAGAAGACGGAAGTGAAGTGTAATAGTTCATGGCAGGACACAGTACAAACCGAGAGAAAGCAGATCAATAAAGTGTTGATCTGTCATGATTTTCCGGGTACAATGTGGAAAAAAATGTCAAAAAGACACGTTTCTAATAATTTTGCAACATACTATTCACTGCTGAGGGCGACCATGACTTTCACGATTCTAACCCCCTTGAGGATATACAAATGGCAAACACAAAACCCAAAGCTGTGAAACATGGGAATACAATATAAATCAAACGATTAACGGTACGATGATAGAGGATTTGAAAAGCACGTTAAAGCAAACCACAAATGAAATGATAGGTAACTAGAATCGCGCGAAAAGGTCAATGCAGTGCAATTTAAGGGCGTATCGCCATGTGGCTCTCCATAACATCCCATTATGCCAAATCACGATTAACAATAGACAAACCCGTGAAAATGCCTTTGTTTCAACCAAAATTTAATACTACTGTAACAATTCAAAAGAACAAAACTAGCTTTATTGTTCCTCACGCTCTTAAATGTAACAACCTCAATGAATAAGCGGAAAACAACTATGTTTATGTAAAAATTAAAGAAAGCTATATGGCGGTGAGACATGTGCATTCTTTTATGCATGCGTATGTTCTTTTACCAAACGATGTCATAATGAACGGGAATGCTTTAAATCAGCGATGTTATGAATATTTCGTTTGTGAAATACCAATCAACCGTCGAAAACAGAACGAAGTACATAATTACACATTTAAATGAAAAATAGTTCATGCGCCAATTCTTGAGTGGCGATGACGTCATGAATGTATAACAATTATCGCTGAATCAGTATTACACTTATAGTTGCATTTTTAATTAGATTTATGGCCACTGCGTTTAAAAAATAATGGTTGGTGTTTCCATCACATTTGGTATATTTTACTGAAATTATGGACGATATTACTTTTTTTATGGATGCATAAAAATTGTGGTTGGTGTATATGAATGGAGATTAAATAGATGTATGAGGGTTATTAGCTGTGCCGCTAACACGTATCGGGTGTCACAGACGGTGCAATGATGGTCGGTGCAAAGTGGGTTAATTCCAAATGAGTCACGTATCATGCGATGTTTAATTTTCCTCATTTATTACACTTATTTTTATATTTGCTATAAGCTGATAATATTTTGCTGTCTTCCGATATTGTAAATGTCTATGGTTTATGAATTAAAATGCGTGACGCTACGCTGTAGAAACGTATGGCTATGGAAATCCGGTCACGACATGCGACCTGCGACTTCAAAACTGCGACCTGCGTCCTGCGAGTGTGAAACATGAGACCTGCGACTTCGGCATTTAGACCTAGGTGTAACCTGCGACTTCACAACAGCGACCTGCGTTCTACGTGTTTGTCAAACTGCGACCTGCGACTCGACCTGCGACTTACAAACTGCGAGATAAATAATGTCTAGGGCTGGGTGGGGTGCATGGTACAACAACCACAGAATACTTCTTTAGGGAGCCGTCATTATTTATGACCTGGGGGTGTTGGAGGAATCTGAGGGCGGGTCACTCAAAAAATCGAAAGCTACAAGGGGGGTCGCTAAAATGTGGAGAACAAGAAGGGGGGGGCTAGTCAATTTTTTTGATATAGTCACGTAGCGTCTTTGTGATGTAGCTATCGTCGGGTACTTTCACTGTGTAGCAAGGAACGTCCGGTAGTAGAGACGGCTACTGATACACGAATATACTCTAAGTCGAAGCACTTTATTGAGCTGCGTAATATAAGTTACACGGTAAAACTTCTATGTCTCACACTAGCCTAATAATAGGCGTCGGTCACGGTCAATGTCGTCTCGGCGTCGCAACAGTTTCTCAACGGGTTCTACAAAGACGTGGTCCACCACAGTCAAACAGACTGGGCTTCTCACTAAAGTCGGTACGTCAAAGTCTCAGAGCGTCTACATCTCTGTACAGGAATGCGTCAAAAAGAGAAGTAAAGTGCCTCTCTGTCTAGAAAGTGTACAACTTAAATCTTCTCTAAATCTGCTTAAAAACTATCTACTGTTGATTGACCAATCAGAGTGCTCAATTCAGGGTGTTTTATTTACTCATAAAGCCTTGGTCACCAAATTCCAGAAACGAATGACAGCGCCGTAGTAAAGTAATGTCCAATCAAAAGTGAACATGTCATATTCTGTAGACAACTGGTACGTTTTAATATTCAAATTTGGTAACACAGTGGAAACCAGCTGCAACACAAAATCTGCTGTGCCCTAGGGCATTTATATAACATGCCCTAGGGCATTTATAGGACGTTCCATTACATTGGAAGGCTATTTCACAAATAAAAGTTTTAATTCATATCCTAAACATGTTACATTGACAAAGGGGACGGTTGACGTAAACACATTGAAAACGAAAATATATCAGTTAGGGGCGATAGTTTTAAGTCGGATAAAACCCTCGTACTCGGGCTCTTCTGGTATATAAAGTCCAACCCTACGATAAAATGTCTCGGCCTGCGGCCTCGACATTTTATCGTTGGGTTGGACTTTATATACCAGAAGAGCCCTCGTACTCGGGCTTTATCCTATACATATTGTCATGACTTTGGTGTGCATCTATAATTAACTAACGACAGCCGGCAGATGTGAAAGACACGAAAGGTCGCTCCCATCAGTACATCTGTCAACATAGCGTCCGGTCAATGCTAATGCCTTAAGCAGTTGTCAAAACAATACATTCACTAAAGGCGGATGAACGGTTACATCAAAAGAGTCTCAAAGATAAACAAGGGAATCGTTCTCACGAAGGGGTTACTATAGGTCACAGTAAAAGCTAAATTCAAGTGATAAAATACTAAGCGATCGAAGGGCGATGCCACAATATGTACTGAAGCATTTAGTGAAGTTATGAATTAATACAACAATAATAGTAAAGAACAGCAATATGTATGCTTGAGATATGTATGTTCATACCCGGTATATGTACACACACACAATATATATATATATATATATATATATATATATATATATATATATATATATATATATATATATATATATATATATATATATATATATATATAAATACAGGTGGTTTCAAGTAGAAACTAAAATCTCATTACACTAAGTGTTTCACCTTATTGTGATCTTCAGACGAGAATGATCAGCTTTTCGACATGGCAAGCCTTATGTATAGGATAAAGCCCAAGTACGAGGGCTCTTCTGGTATATAAAGTCCAACCCAACGATAAAATGTCGAGGCCGCAGGCCGAGACATGTTATCGTACTGTTGGACTTTATTTACCAGAAGAGTCCGAGTACGAGGGTTTTATCCGACTTAAAAACTATCGCCCCTAACTGATATATTTTCGTTTTCAATGTGTTTACGTCAACCGTCCCATTTGTCAATGTAACATGTTTAGGATATGAATTAAAACTTTTATTTGTGAAATAGCCTTCCAATGTAATGAAACATCCTATAAATGCCCTAGGGCACAGCAGATTTTGTGTTGCAGCTGGTTTCCGCTGTGTTACCAAATTTGAATATTAAAATGTACCAGATGTCTACAGAATATGACATGTTCACTTGTGATTGGACAGTACTTTACTACGGCGCTGTCATTCGTTTCTGGAATTTGGTGACCAAGGCTTTATGAGTCATGACGGGATGCTTGCATCTAAAAAACAGTGCACTTTTTTGGGCTCTTTCTGCACTGATAATATGCAATCTAAAGTAGTTATATCAGATATAATCAGACATTACATAACGCTTAGTCAACAACTTCAGATGCCAATAGCTTGGCCGGTACTACTTTATGCCAAGGTATTGTACAGTGAAGCTGCACAACTCAGTCTCGTGTAAACCTTGACAACAGTATTATCATTTCAGGACATCGGATTTGTTCCTACTTTTATTAATTTGAACTAACATATGGTTTTTAGTATATTTATATGTCCTTTTCTGTGAAAATTAGGTTACAATGTTCAAAGAAGTTCAAGGCGAACGATTATCTGTTTGAGTGAAGTGTATAAGGCAAAGATGTCTTCCCTGTACACCCACTTAATCGCTATCTCTAATCACATATTGCAAACAGCTTACCAGACGGCAAATAACTTTAATTAGGAGCTCCATACCCCTTGAAACCCCTATTTCAAGGGGTGAATGTGCATTGAATATGCATTGTTTTTTAGATGGAAACGTCCCCTAATGTAAATAAAACACCCTGAATTGAGCACTCTGATTGTTCAATCAACAGTAGATAGTTTTTAAGTTAGAGGCTAGTACTGAGTACATTTGTCAGTATTTCCTGATTAAAGATTGATATACTTGCCCGATCATTCATGAGAAACGTCTGCTTTCTATATTCTACATTGTATAGGTTACCGATAGGGGAAAATGTGTAAAACCAGCTAATTCCTATTCTATAAAGTTTAAAACCAGTGGAATTCCTTGACAACAAAACCATTTTGTATTGCAGGAAAATAATAATGAATAATATTAATGGGAATAAATGTATGTCTGTCGCTAGTTTTCATTTTCAAAAAATGTAATCTTCATGGTGATCAGTGAACTGGAATATAAGTTTTGGAATACTGTCTCAGATTTCTGTTCCTGTGAGTTTTTTACACGAAAAAATCTGAAAAAATACTCCCCAAATGCCGCCAAATAACACCATTTTTAGCTCACGTGTGTAAACACGTGGGCTATTGTCATAGCGATGTCTGTCTGTCTGTCCGTGTGTGTGTGTGTGTGTGTGTGTGTGTTAGTGTGTGTGTGTGTGTGTGTCTGTCTGTCTGTTTACACGATAACTCAAAAACGCCTGAACGGATTCAAGTCAGATTTGGTAGACAGGTACCATATGCTACTTGCAAGAACTGATTAGATTTTGGTTAGTGTGGCTTGCATATTAATGAAGTTATGCAATATCGTTTTTTTTCCGTATAATGGTTTCCCTATGGAGACGGTAATGACAGTGTGGACATATATCAAGAAATACTGCACAAAATTTCATGAAACTTTTCACAGATGACAATCTCAGAACATTATGATGATGCTGTGAGTGTCATGTCAATTACCTTCTCATTTGCATATTTAATGAACTTTTGTTATTAGTGAGATAACTCCGAAATTACTGCACCAAACTTGATGATACTTGCAACAAATATTGATCTGATATATATCTAATTATACTTAGAAGCATTGGGCAGTGTCAAGTTAATAAATAGGTCATTTGCATATTTTATGAAGTTTTGTAATTAGTCATATAACTCTGATATAACTTCACCAAATGTGATGAAATCTGTTGCAGATACTGATCCGACTGATATCTAATTGTGGTGTAGAGCATTTACTTGTGTGAACTTAATTAAGGGTTTATTTGCATATTTAATGAACTTTGTAATTAGTGAGATAACTCCGAAAGTACTGCACCAAACTTGATGATACTTGCAACAAATATTGATCTGATATATATCTAATTATACTTAGAAGCATTGGGCAGTGTCAAGTTAATAAATAGGTCATTTGCATATTTTATGAAGTTTTGTAATTAGTCATATAACTCCGATATAACTTCACCAAATTTGATGAAATCTGTTGCAGATACTGATCCGACTGATATCTAACTGTAGTGTAAAGCATTAAGTAGTGTGAAATTAATTAAGGGTTCATTTGCATATTTAATGAACTTTGAAATTAGATATATAATTCTGAAATTACGGCTCCCAGTCTTTGAAATTTGGTACAGATACTGTTTTGATAAATATCTAATTGTACTGAGAAGCATTTGGCAGTGTCAAGTTAACAAATAGGTCATTTGCATATTTACGAAGTTTTGTAATTAGTGACATAACTCCAAAATAACTGCACCAAATGTGATGAAATCTGTTGCAGATACTGATCCGACAGATATCTAATTGTGGTGTAGAGCATTTACTTATGTGAAGTTAATTAAGGGTTTATTTGCATATTTAATGAACTTTGTAATTAGTGATATTACTCCAAAATTACAGCGTTAAATTTGATGAAACTTGCTACAGATGTTGATCTGATGGATATCTAATTGTCCCATGAAGCATTGAGCAGTGTCAAGTTAATTAACAGCTCATTTGCATATTAAATAAAGTTTTGTAATTAGTGATTAAAATCTGAGAGTACTGTGCGATGTTGAAAAAAACCTGCTTCATTTAGTGATAACATATATCTTATTGTTCTGTGAAGCGTACTACTATTAATGAACCTGTTGTAAAACACGTGAGCATATTCAGTTCATATCTGGTAATCTGTATTTTCAAAAGCTCCAGCGAGTTCTGCTTCTCTAAACTACTGAATAAGAAAGCAGACTTTGAGAATAACAGCTGCATTGGCTACATGTGCCACAAGAAAATGACATGCTGAATTGTATACAACTTATACAACTTAATCTAAAACGTTTAAGAAATGTACAGAAAGAAAATAAACAAACTTTTGTTACTAATACAAGAAGAATTCCTCCATACTTTAAGTTATATCACCGTCACTACAGTCTCTGAGTACATGTTTAAGTTGATTCCACCAGCCAGATCATTCATCTGATGAAGTTTCATTGCTCAACACGTGGTTGTTAAACATGTCCAGTTTCCAGGTCTACGAACTTTCAGGTCTTGGCGCATCAAAGGAAAAAATATCGCTGAAGATTTGATGTTCACTTCTGTACATGTGACTTACTGACACCACAATGGTTAACGCTTTCCAGGTGTCTATCTCTTAATTTGAATTATTGTATCCTTTCCTTGACAAAATATCTACATTTTTTCTGTCTGTATGTTTTGTCATTGGTGCCTTCTTTTGGCAAGGAGCTGTGATCAGAAAAGATAAACAAATGGTCATGACTTAGACTTGTAAAAAAAACAAACATGTAATGATATGTCATGAAAAGGACAACAAAAAACTGTCAATGACACTGCACTCCCATTTTATAGAAATACTCAGTGCTGGCAATCACATACAGTAACATTGTATTCTTACAGAATGGTTACTAAGATATTCGACTGCAAATCAATCTTATACTGGAGCATATATGAAGTGGTCCACCTCATAATGACCTGGGCACCAAATTGTAAGTAATGGGATAAACACTTTCAAAGAAGAAGATAGTTTGATCAAAAAGTGGCAAATATTGCCACAAGAATACAAATGTGAGAATTTTGCCATCATTGCAATGAATACTGACAGGTTCATTTAAACAACAGCAAATCTACATCACACATGGCATGGCTATTCAAAAATCAGCTTAACATGAGGGGGGTTACTCAACACGTCATAGTTGGCAGGGGGGGTTACTCGAAATTCTGGAGTTTCTAAAGCAATTCCTCCGACCCCCCCCGGCCGTAAATAATGACGGCTCCCTTAGGCCTAAACTAGGTCATTTCGATCTGTGAAATAGCCACCACTTTAGGAACCAACATATATAACAACATGCTTGTTGAAGTAGGCCTATCAAAACAAATTTTATTCATGAAAATCGGTGATCCGTTGAGCATTGTCCCTTTGAAACCGGACTTTGGAAGCAACCGAACAACACGTTGGCCAACACAGCT
The DNA here is from genome assembly GCF_041260155.1 of Ptychodera flava. Classification (NCBI taxonomy): domain Eukaryota; kingdom Metazoa; phylum Hemichordata; class Enteropneusta; family Ptychoderidae; genus Ptychodera; species Ptychodera flava. Next base: position 14,883,088 of record NC_091930.1, on the reverse strand, counting down.
GTATCATCCCAGCTCATTTCTTTCCTAAATGACACCACCTATCACTGATATTACTTGTGACTGCTTTTCATACTCTCAATAAACACCAAATACCTAAAATCATGGATCTGGTCGTGATCTCGCAGGTCGCAGTTTGAAACTCGCAGGTGCCAGCTGGGCCAGAGCACCCAGAAGTCGCAGGTTGCATTTTGACAAACACGCAGGACGCAGGTCGCAGTTTGAAGTCGCAGGTCGCTTTCGCATGTCGCATGTCGTGACCGGATTTCCATATATGGCAGCTGTTGACACCAAATAATTTTAACAGCACCATCTCAATTCTATATCGATTTGCACACACATCAGAAGCACACTTTATTTGCGGTAATGCACAAAGACTCCATGGGGACCTTTGATGTCGGTTCATAAGAGTGTAGGAATACGCGGTAGAGGGTAAGAGAAAGAGAGAGTGGCAACTCCTTTACGTTTGCGAGATGGCGTCAATATTCAAAATGCATGTGCTGTTTTTGGTAGCCTGTCTCGTCACGGCTTCTTGCATTATCCTCTTCACAGTCTTCAGCAAATCCTATAACCCGCAACGTATCGCCGCGAACAGCTATGCGATTCGCGTGTTTGTATCAGGAAATACCACGGCTACACGCTCAGAGAGGGTGCCGTCACCATGCTCGGCTTGTCCGACCTCGACTCCCAGAAAGCAGGTGCTCTTCGTCTCCAAGGCCCGGACTGGCTCCACTTTCATTGGCGAGCTTTTCAATCAGAACCCGAATGTTTTCTACCTGTTCGAGCCGCTGCGAGTGGTTCCTGATATGGTGAAAAGGAAAGTAATATCGGAAACTTTTCGGGCCAATATGTCGGCAGAATTACTACACAACTTCTATCGTTGTGATTTCTTAACCTACCACGTGTATCATTTCGGAGGTGGCCTGCTTATATCTCGCGAAGCAAGGCTTTGCAGAAGATATGTAAACAATTCAAACGGTGCACACAAGTCTCAATTTCTTACCTCAAAGAGCAATGCTCAAAGTATGACGTCATGGTCATTAAAAGCATACGCGTTGAAGATCTGAACTATCTGATGCCGATGCTCCACCAAGAGTGTTTCGATTTCAAGGTGGTACTGCTCGCTCGTGACCCAAGGGCAGTCGCCTCGTCCAGAAAATACTTCAAATTTATCAACCCGAAGCATAAAACATTGTACGAGCTCCGTATCGCCAAGCCTTTGAACGATACTACCACCCAACTTCACCCTGACAACGTGCACGACTACTGCAAGTGGCTTGAGCGCAACCTAGCTGTTTTCAGAAACGCCCAATCGCGGGCGAGGAGACGAATTATCATGCTACGATACGAGGACGTTGTGACGAACGTGACGCAGAAGGCTTTGGAACTTTACGAAACATTTGGAATTAAAGCAACCGAAAACGTACTGAAGTGGATCGATGACAATACTCAGAGTAAAGGGAACGCAAAGAGGGGATCCCATGACATGAAAAGAAACTCGACCAGTACGGCGCTGGCCTGGAGGTCAGATTTAAGCATAGACGATGTAAAAATGGTACAAAGCGCGTGCAATGACGTCATGCATGCACTTGGGTACAAACTCATCAAGCGGGAATCTGAGCTTATCAACACGTCTGCATCATTATTAGAACCCGTGCTCTTCGAATGAAGAATGTAAAGCATTTTGCGATTGTGTTCATTTTTTTTCACATTGTTGCACTGTTACATAGTTACATGCACACCTGTATACATACATACATACATACATACTACATACATCATACATACATACATACATACATACATACATACATACATACATACATACATACATACATACATACATACATACATACATACATACATACATACATACATACATACATACATACATACATACATACATACATACATACATACATACATACATACATACATACATACACAAAAAGTGCATGCATCAGATACTTAGCCCCGTACATATGTAAAGTACGTACATAAGCACGTTAATAGAGTAAACATCTTCTGACTTTTTTGGGGATTTTCTGATCTTGAGGTTTTTAGGTATTTACATGATAAATTTGTTAGTTCCATTGTAATTGTCTACTATTTTACAAAATGTCCTTATCAAAAGTTTGAGTTTACGGTTTATAATTTCAGGCTGCTAAAAATTTCTGCATAATTCTTTAGTTTTCAAAATTCTGCTGTTTAACGATTCTTCATAATGATTGACATAAAAAGCACAATTCAAAATTTCCATTCAGTCCATGTAATATATTTTAAAATTTGCAAGTTCAAAATTCGCATATGTCCAAATAATTTACAATTTCATCAAATAAATTCATATGTAAGACATACTTGCAAAAGTGAAACACAAGAAATGACAGTACAAAAACACATTTTATTTACTATCATTTATATTCAACAATTAATGAATAAAATAATACAGATTTACAACAAGAAAATTGAACTGAAATATTTTACACGCAAAAATAACTTTGCATCGGCTTTCTCAAAAGCAGATCTTTTTTGACTTTGCACAGCATATTATTATCAGTGTGGTATCGTTATCTCTGTCATAAAAAAATAATTACATTTTGGAAGAATAAAACAGGCAATTGATATTTGAGACGGCGTTCAATTGAACGCCGTCTCAAAGAATGCTTGAGACGGCATCTCAAAGAATGCTTGAGGCGGCGTTCAATAGAACGCCATCTCAAAGAATGCTTGATGTTGATGTTGTCATGGTCAAAGCATAGAAATATGAAATTGTATGTGTCATAATTTCCAATAGCAAATGACAGGAATAATTCCAGGACACAAGGCCATGTACTTGTTAAGAAATGACCTATACCTTTCCAAACGAGTGAATTTTACTGAATACATGAGACCTTCACACAAACACCTGATACAATACACAGCAAACTTGTGTACAATAAGTCCTGCTTTGGGCATGACTTAGATAAGCCCAAAACAAGCCCAAAGCAAGCCTGGGACCCACAGAATACCTTTCAACACTACATTATCTCTTACAATGTGCAGGAAATCACATATAAATGTAATTCAGTGGCAATGATAGTTATCACCCTAGACTCAATGGCCCCAGACAAGGTGAGCATGAGACATGCAGACTTTACTGTCAAGCTGGGCATGCTTTGGGCTTGCTTTAGGCTGGCCTAAAACAAGCCTAAGACTAGCCTCAGGCTTGCTTTCTGCTAGCCCTGGACATGCCTTTATGAATTGAAGTGTTGCAATGTACTGTTGCTGCTTCACGAAACTACTGAATAAGAGAGTAGACTGTGAGAAGAACAGCTGCATTGGCTACATGCACCACAAGAAAATGACAAGCTGAATTGTATACAACTTATACAACTTAATCTAAAATGTTTAAGAAATGTACAGAAAGAAAATAAACAAACTTTTGTCAGTGATACAAGAAGAATTCCTCCATTACTTTAAGTTACATCACCGTCACTACAGTCTCTGAGTACATGTTTAAGTTGATTCCACTAGCCAGATCATTCATCTGATGAAGTTTATTTCATTGCTCAACACGTGATTGTTAAACATGTCCAGTTTCCAGGTATACGTACTTTCAGGTCTTGGGTTCATCAAAGGAAAAAAAATCTCTGTAGATTTGATGTTCACTTCTAATCTACACGTAGTTCCTGTACATGTGACTTACTAAGACCACAATCGTTAACGCTTTCCAGGTGTCTATCTCTTAATTTGAATTATTGTATCCTTTCCTTGACAAAATATCTACATTGTTTTTTTTTGTCTGGATGTTTTGTCATTGATGCCTTCTTTAGCCAGGAGCTGTGATCAGGAAAGATAAACAAATGGTAATGATATAGACTTCGAAAAAACCATGCAATGATATGTCATGAAAAGTACAACAAACACTGTCACTGACACTGCACTCCCATTTTAAAGAAATACTCAGTGCTAGCAAACACATACAGCAACATTGTATTCCTACAGAATGGTTACTAAGATATTCGACTGCAAATCAATCTTATACTGAAGCATATATGAAGTGCTTCACCTCATAATGACCTGGGCACCAAATTTGTAAGTAATGGGATAAACACTTTCAAAGAAGAAGATAGTTTGATCAAAAAGTGGCTAATATTGCCACAAGAATACAAATATGAGAAGTTTGCCATCATTTCAATGATACTGACAGGTTCATTTAAACAACAGCACATCTACATCACACATGGCATGGCTATTCAAAAATCAGCTTAACATGAGGGGGGTTACTCAACACGTCATGGTTGGCAGGGGGTTACTCGAACTTTTGGAGTTTCTAAAGCAATTCCTCCGACCCCCCCCCCCGCCCCCAGGCCGTAAATAATGACGGCTCCCTTAGGCCTAAACTTGGTCATTTCGATCTGTGAAATAGCCACCATTTTAGGAAACAACATATATAACAACATGCTTGTTGAAGTAGGCCTATCAAAACAAATTTTATTCATGAAAATCGGTGATCAGTTGATCATTGTCCCTTTGAAACCGGACTTTGGAAGCAACCGAACAACACATTGGCCAACACAGCTGTGTCATCGAAGCTCATCTCTTTTCTTAATGACACAACCTATCACTGATATTACTTGTGACTGCTTTTCATACTCTCAATAAACACCAAATACCTAAAATCATGGATCTGGTCGTGATCTCGCTAAAGCAATTCCTCCGACCCCCGCCCCCAGGCCGTAAATAATGACGGCTCCCTTAGACCTTAACTTGGTCATTTCGATCTGTGAAATAGCCACCACTTTAGGAAACAACATATAAAACAACATGCTTGTTGAAGTAGGCCTATCAAAACAAATTCTATTCATGAAAATCGGTGATCAGTTGATCATTGTCCCTTTGAAACCGGACGTTGGAAGCAACCGAACAACATGTTGGCCAACACAGCTGTGTCATCGAAGCTCAACTCTTTCCTAAATGACACCACCTATCACTGATATTACTTGTGACTGCTTTTAATACTCTCAATAAACACCAAATACCTAAAATCATGGATGAGGTCGTGATCTCGCAGGTCGCAGTTTTAAACTTGCAGGTGGCAGCTAGGCCAGAGCACCCGGAAGTCGCAGGTTGCATTTTGACAAACAGACAGGGCGCAGGTCGCAGCTTTGAAGTCACAGTCGCATATCGAGATGGCGTGAATATTCAAAAGGCATGTGCTATTTTTGGTAACCTGTCTCGTCACGGCTTCTTGCATTATCCTCTTCACAGTCTTCAGCAGATGCTATAACCCGCACTCTATCGCCGCAAACAGGTATGAATCTCGGTTGTTTGTATCAGGAAATACCACGGCTACACGCTCAGGGAGGGTGCCGTCACAATGCTCGGCCTGTCCGACCTCGACACCCAGAAAGCAGGTGCTCTTCGTCTCCAAGGCCCGGACTGGCTCCACTTTCATTGGCGAGCTTTTCAATCAGAACCCGAATGTTTTCTACCTGTTAGAGCCGCTGCGAGTGGTTCCTGATATGCTGAAAACGAATGTAATACCGGAAACTTATCGCGGGGATATGGCGACAGAATTACTGCATAACTTCTTCTATCGTTGTGATTTCTTAACCTACCACGTGTATCATTTTCGAAGGTGGGGTTCTTATATCTTGCAAAGCAAGGCTTTGCAAAAGATATGTAAACAATTCAAACGGTGCACACAAGTCTCAATTTCTTACCTCAAACAGCAATGCTTAAAGTATGACGTCATGGTTATTAAAAGCAAAGCCGATACTCCACCAAGAATTTCTCGATTTCACGGATTTCAAGGTGGTACTGCTCGCTCGTGACCCAAGGGCAGTCGCCTCGTCCAGAAATTACTTCAAATTTATCAACCGAAGCATAAAACATTGTACGAGCTCGGTATCGCCAAGCCTTTGAACGATACTACCTACCAACTTCACCCTGACAACGTGCACGACTACTGCAAGTGGCTTGAGCGTAACTTAGCTGTTTTCAGAAACGCCCAATCGCGGACGAGGAGACAAATTATCATGCTACGATACGAGGACGTCGTGACGAACGTGACGCAGAAGGCTTTGGAACTTTACGAAACATTTGGAATCAGAGCAACCAAAAACGTACTGAAGTGGATCGATGACAATACTCAGAGTAAAGGGAACGCAAAGAGGGGATCCCATGACATGAAAAGGAACTCGACCAGTACGGCGCTTGCTTGGAGATCAGATTTAAGCATGGACGATGTAAAACTGGTACAAAGCGCCTGCAATGACGTCATGCAATCACTTGGGTACAAACTCATTAAGCGGGAAGCTGAGCTTATCAACACGTCTGTATCATTATTAGAACCCATGCTCTTTGAATGAAGAATGTAAAACATTTTGCAATTGTGTTCATTTTTGTCACATTGTTACACTGTTACACAGTTACATGCATACCTCCATCCATCCATCCATCCATCCATCCATCCATCCATCCATCCATCCATCCATCCATCCATCCATCCATCCATCCATACATACATACATACATACACACACACACACACACACACACACACACACACACACACACACACACACACACACACACACACACACACACACACACAACACACACACACACACACACACACATACATACATACACACATACATACATACATACATACATACATACATACATACATACATACATACATACATACATACATACATACATACATACATACATACATACATACATACATACAAAAGTGCATGCATAAAATACTTAGCCCATACATATGTAAAGTACATACATAAGCACGTTAATAGAGTAAACACCTGATCTATTTTGGGATTTTCTGATCTTTAGGTTTTAGATATTTACATGATAAATTTGTTAGTTTCATTGTAATTGACTACTATTTTGTAAAATGTCCGTATCAAATGTTTGAGTTTACGGTTTATAATTTCAGGCTGCTAAAATTTTCTGCATAATTCTTTAGTTTGCAAAATTCGCCGTCTCAAAGAATGCTTGAGACGGCATCTCAAAGAATGCTTGAGGCGGCGTTCAATAAAATGCCATCTCAAGCATTCTTTGAGATGGAATCTGTCATAATAGCTGACTTTCGAGTTAGGGGGTTCGCGCTTCTTTGCCTCAAGATGGCGCCCTTGCGCACAGCTTGAGTGACATTCGGTGGGACAACCCACAAATTTGCAGACGACATCTGACCTGACCTTAGACCAGGTTCTACATTTGTAAACAATGCCTGTCTTTCACTGCTGTGTGCCGAAATGCTTTGCGGACTCTCGAAAAAAGTCATCGAGCGGACTAAAAAAATACCCCTGGATGCAAGATGTTACGTTTTTTCCATTGCCAAATGCGAAAAAACAACCTGGTTTGAGAAAAAAGTGGCTAAAACGAATAAGACGTGATCCGAAATGGACGCCGACAAAATATACACGGATCTGCTCCCAACATTTAGTAGACCGTAACCTAGCGAAGAGAATCCTATCCCAAGCATTTTTGGAAATATGAAGCCTGGTACATCCATTTTACGACCACCTAACAAACTGCAAAGCCAGAAGGAGTCACAGTTAGCAGGGAAAAGCGGGTGTCATGCAAGACGGCGACGGAGGATATCGGCGTAGGCAGTGATGATCCGGAGACAGTAGCCGACATCGTTGTACTTCCCTGTGATGTAGATAGTACTGGCGTTGTTGAAGTTGTGTCATTTGAAGAAAAAGCTTCGAATATCTCACAAGGTACACAGAATCTGTTAAATCTTTGAACCATTTCTCTCTGGGGCCTCCTATTTTTTGCCCCCGCCCCTCCGGATTTACGGAAGATAATTTTCAGTAAAAACTAATACAAAGGCATGCATATGGGATCACAGTCCCTACCACGTACCCTTTATTATATTGGGAGGGACTGTGATGGTAAGTAATATTCTGTTTCAGCTATGTATTACGCAGCTACCTTGCAACACAGTATTAACATGTAGTTTACTCAAGCTGTGTTGGAAAGGTTTGTAGTGGACCATATCTCTGATATAATTGCTAGCTATATGAGTGAACTGTATCTGGCAAAGGTTTTCTTGAAGGGACTAAGCCCCCCCCCCCCCCCCCCATATTAATTTGGTTAAGTTTCTTTTAAAATGTTATGTTTTTCTGCTTGCTGAACTGGGCTCAATCTCTGGTTGTCACCACTCAACTCACACTCTGTACAACTGTACATGAACATACTGTATAATTCCAGTATCATTTACTTGTTGGTACATACCAAAAATTACTCATAGTAGAATTCCTATGGTATGGTCATGTGCAGGGTAAGAATTGAATTATAACAACTGGCTACTAAGCATTATATTTCAGCAAACAGGTCAACATAACTACCATTTCAAAGAAAACTAAAATAACTGAAATAATGTCAAAAAATGAGCAACTCTGTCCCTAAGTTTAAGGGTCATATTTCAAATGTAAATATTTTTCTTATTTTAGATGTATACATACAGATATTAAATCAACAAACACATGATCCTGAAACTTTTTTCCAACTGTAAACTCAAATCAAACATATATCATGGATAGACTTTATTATTGTAGCGGTTTAATCTCATTTTTTGTGTCTGCGTTACAGGCATGGAAGTGTATCCTCCCTAGTAGTGACCATACCTACTGTTGTCATCCTCTGTATGTTGCTACTGACTCTGCGCATGAGGTGGCCTGTCTAACTGATGTCACAGGAAACATCATTTCAACTCAAGAGATGCTCAAATCACAGAATGAAATACAGAAGTTGAGAACACAAGTGCAAATGTTACAGAGAGAGAAGCATGGCCTTGAATGTGAAGTCAGTGAGTTGAAAATGAAACTTGAAGACAAGGACAAATTGAGGAAAGAATTATTTTTAGAAACTGTCTTATCTGATGACAAGTCTGTTTTTAAATATACAGGGATGCCAAGTCTTGGTATTCTTAATGGTGTTTTTAATATTCTAAATGCTAGAGATAATGAAATTAAATATTGGCGTGGAAAAGAAAGCTCAAGTAGAAAATCATATCAAACAAAAATGGGGGCAAAAAAAACAGGGCCATCAAGGAAATTGTCAAAATATGATGAGTATTTACTCACCCTTATTCGTTTCAGGGTTGGTTTATTGGTGTTTTTTGTTGCAGACATATTTGGTGTTTCAGAGTCAAGGGTGTCACAGATTTTTGCAACATGGATTAATTATATGCATTTGGTTCTCAGTCCACTTTTGAAGTGGCCTTCTCGTCAACTGGTGAAAAAATATATGCCTACAGTGTTTAGAAAAAAATATCCTAAAACTAGAGCTATAATAGATTGCTCAGAGTTATTTGTACAGAAGCCTGCAACTCCAACTGCTCAAGCATGTACATGGAGCAACTACAAATCTCATAATACTTATAAATTTCTTGTAGCAATCAGTCCTTCTGGTGTATTTACATTTGTATCAAACTTGTGGGGTGGCAATGCTTCAGACTGTCATATTACAGATCATAGTGGTTTTTTAGACTTAATTGAAGAAGGTGATGATATCATGGCAGATCGTGGTTTTACAATAAGAAAACAACTAACTCAGAGAAAAGCAACTCTGAATATTCCTCCATTCACTCATGCAGCAAAACAGCAAAAGGAAAACGCTTGAACTCAGCACAGATAACAAAAACAAAAAGCATTGCAAAACTAAGAATTCATGTTGAACGTGCCATAGGGAAACTTAAGCGCTTTCGTCTTCTCAACCAGGTAATGCCCTTGACGTTGAAGCCACTCAGCAATCAGATGTTGAAGCTAGCTGCCATATTTTGTAATTTTTCTCCACCAATTGTAAAGAAATAAATTGAAAATACCACAATTGAAAATATAGGCAAGAACAATGACTACTAGTATGTTAATTCACTGGCTAAAAGTTCAGTACAAAAACATTGGTGTAGGCCTGGATACAGGGTTGTATTTGTAGTTTAAAGGGACACTATCTGAAACTTTTGGCAATTTTTTATTATTTTAGTTTCAAGAAGTCAACCAGAGTTTCTTGTGCTACTTCCAATTGAATTTTATCAGAATTATCTTCTTTTGACTGAGCTTTGTGTAAATTTTCATGACATTGGCAATAGCAGAAGTTGCTTTTCCAACAATTCTCAATGTTACCTGGTAGAGACAAATTCTATGTGTGTGTAATGCTTGCACATCCTTAATGAGATATCACTAGCAAGAGAGATTTTTGTAATAATATTTATGTACGATATATACACATTGAATCCTGTAACTTTTAATATTTAATAATTTCATATTTTAATATTGAACAATGCAAATTGATATTCTGTACTGTATTGCCAGTATTTGTACATGTAAAAGTTTCTAAAGTGGTGTAAAAAGTCAAACTATACAATTTTTCAATTTATTTAATTAATTCAATAAATTTATTTATTTATTATATTTTTAAAAAGCAATAATTTATTGACATTTATATACAATAAATAGAGTTGTTAAATTATATAAATAGGACAATTTTCAATTCTCCAATGTTTTGTCAAAAAAATATGTAGTTGACATATTAAAACTCATAGCAGTAATGTAAATATTTTTTTGTAATGATACCAAGTAAAGTAACATTATTGTTACTTCAATTACACAGCAAATTACTGAGTACATCTCATTATTATTTTAGTATTTTTGGTACAATGTATGTCAAATAGAAGAATTGTAGGGATTTCAACATATTTTCCCAAAAAGGATCATCTGCATAAATACGCTCTACACTAAAACCTTTTCTGGTGTACAAGACAAAATCACACCAATGATGCTGTGAAATAGCCAACTGTCCTTGAATCTGTGAGTACCATGGTGATGTTTCTTTTAATTTCACATTGTTATGTTTATCTAAAAAACAATTATACTGGGGATTTTCTCTACATATATCTTCTAGTGACATATCCTTGTACTTAAATGGACATTAAATTTCTAAAATACCCTTTTCACAACACTTACACAAAACAATACCATCTGGGCTAGCTCCCAAATATGGATACTCCTTACTAATGAAGAGTCCACTGTTCACAACCACTGCATTCTGATGAGACTTTTTGTATTCATTGTAGTAAAAATACCTTGCAACTGGTTCACAATTTATTCCATATTCTGTCGCTTCATTACTAAAAGTACCTTCCCCAACAACAGCTTTAACTATATAATTATCCAGATCATCACCCTGATAATGAACAGCCCTGTGAAAAACAGATGCAGTGAGTCTTCCTTTCCTATATTCAAACCACTCACAACTTTTACTCTGCTCAGACGTCAGATGAAATACTTCCTTTATGTCTGTCTCTGATGTATTTTCACATAAGTAAGTTATGAATGCATCACAAGATCCATTTCCAGTTTCTTTATACTTTTCTACAGTTTGAATGAGTGTCAGAGGTTGTGCTTCAGTGGAATCATCATCAAAGGTACAAGGACTAGTAGGTGGATCTATCACCTCTAAAACACCAGCATGCAAACTTTCATTTTTAAATAAATTATAAATTGCAATTTCCACTTCCCTATCTGACAGCAGAGGGTTCTCTGTCCCAGGGGAGTAATATTGTGGTGTGGGTTCAGGAGTGATTTCTTGTCTGGATTGATGATGAAAGTCTATTTCTAATATCTCCATTGGTCTTGATGTATGGCGAGGCACATCCCATTTACACGGTTGATCTGTAGATGTCTCAGCTGATCTATCACAGTGACGCTCATTGAAGTCATGCAGAGCAAACAGTAGTGCAATGCAGTGTTTACATCTGCCATCATCCCTGTAACAATAAATTGTGCACATTTAGCATTATATTATTAGATCACAAAAAACTACACAGAATGCCTTGCAGGTTTTTGGGGAGGGGGCTGAGTTCACAAACACTCGAGGGGGGAATTTTCGAAAATTATACCTATTTTATTTTCAAATTGCCCCAGACACATTTCATAAAATTTCAGATCACCTCCCAACTCATGATAAAGTTGAGACTCCCATTACCGTACAATTACTTTTTCACTTAAGTTTCACATTGAATCATGATGGGTGTACCTGTGTAACCTGTGTATGCCATTTTGAATCCTGGCAAAGTGTTGCAATATATCACAACTTACTTTGGCATGACTTTGATGTCTCTGTGATTAATTAACACTATACTTTCAGGTACCCTTCGTAGTACCAATAGTGAAACTCAAGTCACCCCTGACAAGTTGCTCAGTTTTTCAAGGCCCCCCCCGAAGTATTTGTGAACGCAACCATAATAAACATTGCCATCAGTGCAGCAAATATGTATCATTTTCAACTGAACCTTTTCATGTCATTTCTCGTTTGCACCAACCAGAGCCAGATATACATTAACACAAACTAACCTGCCTAGAGAAAAAGTATAACTTCATGTAAATAGTGAACGGTGCACAGTGACTTCCGCCCGGGTTTTTCGTCATGTACGCAGTACGTCTCACACACAAAAGTAAACAAGTCATAATTGATTACTTACGCTACACATTCACAGCCACCGGACAGAATGTTACAACTTTTATCAATCAGCACCAACGTCACATACGGTTGACTTTTCTGTCTCTCCTGTGGAACAACTTTTGCTTTGACATAGAAATAATTGCTCTGCGGCTGGTGTGCGTAAAGTTTCACTTCTACTACATGTCGTTTTGCAAACAGTTGGTACCCGTCTTCCGACTTCAACTTACGCAGGCGACCGCAGTCAAACTGACACACAGCACTCAAATAAACCAAAACATCAACTAGTTGTACATAAGGTAAATTAAAAAGACCACTACTCCAGTCCTTGGCCGGAATTCCGCGAATATCGGGGAGTTCAAGTTCAATCCTGTCGTCTACTTTGACAGTTCGCCGCCGCGTCATTGACGTCTCTAAGTCGTCGGGTTCAGAAATCACCGGCAAGTTCATCATCGCCGCATTCTGAGCTAAACTGATCAATTGAGGCTTCTTTTGGACGCTAGCAGGAATTCCCCGTTCTTTCAAGTAAAGTTTTAGCTCAGTAACTTTCATTTCTGCAAAAATGTTTGCCATTGTTTACAAATACGCAATAGGTCAGGTCAAATATTTATCGTCTGCGTGTTAGCTCAATAGTGCAAATTTGTGGGTTGTCCCACCGAATGTCAATCAAGCTGTGCGCCAGGGCGCCATCTTGAGGCAAAAATGCGCGAACCCGCTAACTCGAAAGTCAGCCATTGGACACCGTCTCAAAGAATGCTTGGGGTGGCGTTCAATAGAACGCCATCTCAAGCATTCTTTGAGACGGCATTCAATTGAACACTGTCTCAAACCTTGTAGAGATGGTGTTCAACTGTGCACTGTGTCTAGGCAAATTTATTGATATCTTATGTTGTCATGGTCAAAGCATAGAAATAAGAAAATGTATATGTCACAATTTTCAATAGAAAGTGACAGGAATAATTCCAGGACACAAGGCCAGGTACTTGTTAAAAAATGACCTACACCTTTCCAAACAAGTGAATTTTACTCAACACATGAGACCTTCACACAAACACCTGATACAGTACACAGCAAAACTTGTGTTCAATTAAGTCCTGCTTTGGGCATGACATATGTAAGCCCAAAACAAGCCCAAAGCAAGCCTGAGACCCACAGAATAGCTTTCAACACCACATTATCTCTTACAATATGCAGGAAATCACACCTAAATGTAATTCAGTTGCAAGATAGTTATCACCTTTAGACTCAATGGCCCCACACAAGGTAAGAATGAGACATGCAGACTTTACTGTCAAGCTGGGCATGCTTTGGGCTTGCTTTAGGCTGGCCTAAAACAAGCCTAAGACTAGCCTCAGGCTTGCTTTCTGCTAGCCCTGGACATGCCTTTATGAATTGAAGTGTTGCAATGTACTGTTGCTGCTTCACGAAACTACTGAATAAGAGAGTAGACTGTGAGAAGAACAGCTGCATTGGCTACATGCACCACAAGAAAATGACAAGCTGAATTGTATACAACTTATACAACTTAATCTAAAATGTTTAAGAAATGTACAGAAAGAAAATAAACAAACTTTTGTCAGTGATACAAGAAGAATTCCTCCATTACTTTAAGTTACATCACCGTCACTACAGTCTCTGAGTACATGTTTAAGTTGATTCCACTAGCCAGATCATTCATCTGATGAAGTTTATTTCATTGCTCAACACGTGATTGTTAAACATGTCCAGTTTCCAGGTATACGTACTTTCAGGTCTTGGGTTCATCAAAGGAAAAAAAATCTCTGTAGATTTGATGTTCACTTCTAATCTACACGTAGTTCCTGTACATGTGACTTACTAAGACCACAATCGTTAACGCTTTCCAGGTGTCTATCTCTTAATTTGAATTATTGTATCCTTTCCTTGACAAAATATCTACATTGTTTTTTTTTTGTCTGGATGTTTGTCATTGATGCCTTCTTTTAGCCAGGAGCTGTGATCAGGAAAGATAAACAAATGGTAATGATATAGACTTCGAAAAAACCATGCAATGATATGTCATGAAAAGTACAACAAACACTGTCACTGACACTGCACTCCCATTTTAAAGAAATACTCAGTGCTAGCAAACACATACAGCAACATTGTATTCCTACAGAATGGTTACTAAGATATTCGACTGCAAATCAATCTTATACTGAAGCATATATGAAGTGCTTCACCTCATAATGACCTGGGCACCAAATTTGTAAGTAATGGGATAAACACTTTCAAAGAAGAAGATAGTTTGATCAAAAAGTGGCTAATATTGCCACAAGAATACAAATATGAGAAGTTTGCCATCATTTCAATGAATACTGACAGGTTCATTTAAACAACAGCACATCTACATCACACATGGCATGGCTATTCAAAAATCAGCTTAACATGAGGGGGGTACTCAACACGTCATGGTTGGCAGGGGGGTTACTCGAACTTTTGGAGTTTCTAAAGCAATTCCTCCGACCCCCCCCCCGCCCCCAGGCCGTAAATAATGACGGCTCCCTTAGGCCTAAACTTGGTCATTTCGATCTGTGAAATAGCCACCATTTTAGGAAACAACATATATAACAACATGCTTGTTGAAGTAGGCCTATCAAAACAAATTTTATTCATGAAAATCGGTGATCAGTTGATCATTGTCCCTTTGAAACCGGACTTTGGAAGCAACCGAACAACACATTGGCCAACACAGCTGTGTCATCGAAGCTCATCTCTTTTCTTAATGACACAACCTATCACTGATATTACTTGTGACTGCTTTTCATACTCTCAATAAACACCAAATACCTAAAATCATGGATCTGGTCGTGATCTCGCTAAAGCAATTCCTCCGACCCCCGCCCCCAGGCCGTAAATAATGACGGCTCCCTTAGACCTTAACTTGGTCATTTCGATCTGTGAAATAGCCACCACTTTAGGAAACAACATATAAAACAACATGCTTGTTGAAGTAGGCCTATCAAAACAAATTTTATTCATGAAAATCGGTGATCAGTGATCATTGTCCCTTTGAAACCGGACGTTGGAAGCAACCGAACAACATGTTGGCCAACACAGCTGTGTCATCGAAGCTCAACTCTTTCCTAAATGACACCACCTATCACTGATATTACTTGTGACTGCTTTTAATACTCTCAATAAACACCAAATACCTAAAATCATGGATGAGGTCGTGATCTCGCAGGTCGCAGTTTTAAACTTGCAGGTGGCAGCTAGGCCAGAGCACCCGGAAGTCGCAGGTTGCATTTTGACAAACAGACAGGGCGCAGGTCGCAGCTTTGAAGTCACAGGTCGCATATCGAGATGGCGTGAATATTCAAAAGGCATGTGCTATTTTTGGTAACCTGTCTCGTCACGGCTTCTTGCATTATCCTCTTCACAGTCTTCAGCAGATGCTATAACCCGCACTCTATCGCCGCAAACAGGTATGAATCTCGGTTGTTTGTATCAGGAAATACCACGGCTACACGCTCAGGGAGGGTGCCGTCACAATGCTCGGCCTGTCCGACCTCGACACCCAGAAAGCAGGTGCTCTTCGTCTCCAAGGCCCGGACTGGCTCCACTTTCATTGGCGAGCTTTTCAATCAGAACCCGAATGTTTTCTACCTGTTAGAGCCGCTGCGAGTGGTTCCTGATATGCTGAAAACGAATGTAATACCGGAAACTTATCGCGGGGATATGGCGACAGAATTACTGCATAACTTCTTCTATCGTTGTGATTTCTTAACCTACCACGTGTATCATTTTCGAAGGTGGGGTTCTTATATCTTGCAAAGCAAGGCTTTGCAAAAGATATGTAAACAATTCAAACGGTGCACACAAGTCTCAATTTCTTACCTCAAACAGCAATGCTTAAAGTATGACGTCATGGTTATTAAAAGCAAAGCCGATACTCCACCAAGAATTTCTCGATTTCACGGATTTCAAGGTGGTACTGCTCGCTCGTGACCCAAGGGCAGTCGCCTCGTCCAGAAATTACTTCAAATTTATCAACCCGAAGCATAAAACATTGTACGAGCTCGGTATCGCCAAGCCTTTGAACGATACTACCTACCAACTTCACCCTGACAACGTGCACGACTACTGCAAGTGGCTTGAGCGTAACTTAGCTGTTTTCAGAAACGCCCAATCGCGGACGAGGAGACAAATTATCATGCTACGATACGAGGACGTCGTGACGAACGTGACGCAGAAGGCTTTGGAACTTTACGAAACATTTGGAATCAGAGCAACCAAAAACGTACTGAAGTGGATCGATGACAATACTCAGAGTAAAGGGAACGCAAAGAGGGGATCCCATGACATGAAAAGGAACTCGACCAGTACGGCGCTTGCTTGGAGATCAGATTTAAGCATGGACGATGTAAAACTGGTACAAAGCGCCTGCAATGACGTCATGCAATCACTTGGGTACAAACTCATTAAGCGGGAAGCTGAG